>NC_143263.1:82304597-82604701 GCF_984573655.1 Nuphar pumila | reverse complement strand
GTCCTCGGTAAGGTTCAAAGCATTCATATCCTTTCCTATCATCTCCATCCATGTCTTCCTAGGTCTACCCCGACCTCTTTTAACTAATATATTTTCTCATTTCTCCATCCTTCTAACTGGAGCATCATTAGGCCTTCGCCGAATATGTCCAAACCACCGTAAACGACTCTCTCTCATCTTATTTTCAATGGGTGCAACGCCTACCTTCTTACGTATCTCCTCGTTCTGAATCTTATCTTTTATTGTATTTCCACACATCCATCTAAGCATACGCATCTCAGCTACACTCATTTTTTGAATATGATGCCTCTTGGCAGCCCAACATTTCGTACCATATAGTAAAGCGGGCTTAATAGTCGTCCTATAAAACTTTTCCTTCAACCGCAATGGCATTCTACGATCGCACAACACTCCAGTTGCACTTTTCCATTTCATCCA
Organism: Nuphar pumila; assembly: GCF_984573655.1. Classification (NCBI taxonomy): domain Eukaryota; kingdom Viridiplantae; phylum Streptophyta; class Magnoliopsida; order Nymphaeales; family Nymphaeaceae; genus Nuphar; species Nuphar pumila. The sequence continues at coordinate 82,604,263 of NC_143263.1, read as the reverse complement.
CCCAACCTTTATCCTATGATTTACATCTCCATCAATTTCTTCATACTTTTGAATGATAGATCTCAAATATTTGAAACAATCATCCACCGGTATTTCTTGCACACCAAGCTTCACTACACTCCCATCACTACTTCGTTGCTTACTAAACCGACATTCCATATATTCTGTCTTACTCTTACTCAACTTAAAACCTCTTGCTTCCAATGTCTATCTCCATAATTCTAAGTTAGCATTAACCCCAGCTCTAGACTCATCAATCAAAACAATATCATCAGTAAACAACATACAGCACGACACATTTTCTTGAATTGATCTCGTAAGCTCATCCATCACTATAACAAATAGGAAATGGCTTAAAGCAGATCCTTGATGTAACCCAACCGTTATAGGAAAATTGGTTGTCACCCCTCCACAAGTGCGGACATTGGTTACTACTCCTTCATACATATCTTTAATTATACTAATGTACTTGAGAGAAACACCTTTCTTCATCATTGTCCACCAGAGAACGTCCCTAGGTACTCTATCGTATGCCTTCTCCAAATCAATAAAAACCATATGCAAATCTTTGTTCCTCTCTCTATTTCTCTCAATAAGTTGTCTAAGAAGATGTATAGCTTCCATAGTTGATCTTCCAGGCATAAAACCAAATTGATTCTCCGATATCATGACAACCTTCCTCAACCTAGACTCAATCACCCTCTCTCAAAGTTTCATAGTATGACTCATGAGTTTTATACCACGATAGTTTGTGCAATCTTGTATATCACCCTTATTCTTATATAAAGGCACCAAAGTACTCTTCCTCCACCCATTAGGCATCTTATTTGTCCGCCAAATCTTGTTAAAAAGATTTGTCAAACATTCTAAACCTTTCTCTCCCAAGCATTTCCAAGCCTCGATAGGTATACCATCTAGGCCAACTGCCATTCTTGATTTCATTTTCTTCAAAACCTCTGCAATTTCTTTCTTTTGAATCTTGCGCATGAAGTCACGATTCATCTTATGAAAAAGAATAGAGAAGTCTCCAAGATCCTGAGCATGACTTCCATTAAATAGCTTATCAAAATAATATTTCCATCTCTCCTTAATCTCCTCATCTTTGACTAAAACCCTTTGTGTTTCAACTTTGATACATCTAACCATACCCAGATCCCTCAATTTCCTATCTCTCATCTTTACAAGCCTATAAATATCCTTCTCGCCCTCTTTGGTATCCAACTTGTCATAAACCTCCTTATATACCTTATCCCTCGCGTTTTGAATTACTTTTTTAGCTTCTTTCTTTGCTATCATATACTTCTCCAAATTCTCATTATCATGACTCTTACTTAGATTTCTATAACACTCTCTTTTAACCTTAATAGCTAATTTGACATCCTCGTTCCACCATGATGTATCCTTACCTAGCAGCGCACCGCCTTTAGACTCACCCAATACCTCCTTAGCCATCTTTCTCATGCCACCCGCTATCTTATTCCACATTGATTCTAAATCCTCCTCGAGACACCAATCAGCTTCCTTAACTACTTGCTCTACAAACATTCATTGTTTAGCTCCTTTCAGTGCCCACCACTTAATTCTAGGATCTATTTTATGTTTATCCCTTTTGCGGCATTGTCTAATTCTAAGATCTAAAATTAAGACTCTATGTTGTGTAGCTACACTTTCTCCCGTTATAACCTTACAATCGATGCAACAACTCCTATCTCTCTTTCTAAGTAAGAAAAAATTTATCTGACTCGTATTAACCCCCCTTTTAAATGTTACTAGGTGAGACTCCCTCTTCCTAAACCAAGTGTTAGTTAAGATCATATCATAGGACAAACCAAAATCTAAAATCCTTTCTCCACTTTCGTTTCTTTCTCCTATACCATAGCCTCTATGGATACTCTCAGATCCATCCCTACTAATGCCTACATGTCCATTAAGGTCACCGCCGATGAAAAGCTTTTCTCCATAAGATATCCCTTGTATTACTCCATCTAAATCTTCCCAAAATTGATGCTTAATGGAATCATCTAAACCTACTTGAGGTGCATAAACACTAATAATATTAATAATATCCATACCTAATACTAATTTAATAAGTAAAATCCTATCACATTTCCTACGGACCTCAACTACATTATCTATAAACTCACGACTCATAACAATCCCTACTCCATTCCTATTCTTATTTATTTATGTATACCAAATCTTATATCCTCAAGGTTCTATCACTTTTGCTTTCTCACCTACCCATTTGGTCTCTTGTAGACATAAAATATCAATCTTTCTCCTACACATAACATCTACTAACTCTACGAACTTACCAGTTAAAGACCCTATGTTCCAAGTGGCTAACCTAATTTTATGGTCTTGGACTAACTTCTTTACCCCCACCCGTCCAACAAAGTAAGGGAACCCTTGCCTATTTGACACCACACCCGGGCGTCGGTGTGAGCAACGCTTGCCCATTTATCACTGCCTCCGAGCCTATAGAGTACAGCGCGTCGCTCAGTAGGGAACGCCCCAACGAAATTCTCATATTGGTTCATATTCATAGGGTATGACTAAGTTTTTATGCTGGCTGTCACTGGCCTACCTCTCTCTCTCTCTCTCTCTCTCTCTATATATATATATATATATATATATATATATATATAGCCGTGTCCCCGTACCCTCATTTTTTGAAATTGTCGTGTTGTACCCTTCGGACCCATACCTGTACCTATGTGACATAGGATAAGTTTGAATACACCTGTATGTTAGACTCTTTTATTACGCTTTTTACAACATTGTGTAAGATTTATTCAAGGTTTGGGAGGTTTAAGAGCCTTAGAGATGGAAATCACCTTCATTGACTATTCTATGCCGCACCTTATAGTGGTATGATATGAAAATAAGAAAAAAGCTTAAGAAGTCAAACTTTTGGAAAACTACGATGCGGCTAACGGGATACAAACATGGGACCACTCTCCAGCACTATATGATGGTGATCATGGATGATGGAACCACAACCATTTAGTTTGATATTTCAGTATCGAAAAAAGGATCCATGGTTTCAACCATAAGCAAAACTCCTTGGTTTCCTGTATATCAAGTCTGCAGAGTAAGGTCTATTGATAAAACTAATTCATTGTCTTGGTTATTTTCAGGGCTCAAATTAAGTAATCAACAACTGTAGTCAATCTACATAGCTGTTTTCAAATATTTGATCTCTCTTTTGGTGAGGCCATCATTAACACCTGTAGGCCAAGCAATACTCTGCTGCAAGACTGCTTAACAGCCACTTGCCGGAACTGTGTAGGTGCTGTGGTGCCATCATCCCACGACTTTTTCTCTCAGCAGCGAGGCATCTGTTTGCAGCATCCACCCGCTGTGGCAGCAGCCCCAACATAGTGATGTGCTTTCTATTTTATGCGCTCTTCTCACCACCTCATAGCATCTTTCATTCTACACTCGCCATACCGTAATTGTCAACAGTTCAGCATTAGCTATTCATTGCTGAAGTTACCTGTTGCAGTTTTCCCCATCACCTTCATCCTGCTGAAATTCAGAGCACTGCTTCTTACATTCACTTCCTGAACCCCTGTGTTGCCCTTGTCGCGACACATTAGCCATTCACAATCCCACGTGTTATATATTTAGTACACAGCACTTCCAACTTCCATCTCGTTATTAATCAACCACCATCATCCCCTGCACTGCTGCAGTGTGTCGCCACTCACTGCTTCCACCAGCATATAATATTGTATTATATATATCCCCCCCGCCCTTTTGTTCATATATGTCTGTAGATGTATTACATATTAGCCTCTGCCATACTCTTTACCTTTTGCGCCAACAGCACAGCACTTCCATAAAACAATTCTTGTAGGGGATGGAAATTTGTACAAGAAAAGAGACCCTCACAATTATTAATTTGAATCTCCCCAAGTCACTGAAGAAATTAGGGAAACCTAATAAAAATCCAAAATTTTGTGAAATTTTCAGACACCAACTTATTGCATTTCATAGTCACAAATACCAGTATCGGCTATATCTTAATGAGGCTATTTCTCGCGATATTATAGGTTCGGTGATAATTCTCGGGAAAATCTCAGGGCTTAAAAATAAGTAAGAAAATATCATGTTTAGACAAAAAAATACATAAATAATAAAAAAAAATAAGTAAAAAATGTAAAAGAAAGAAGAAAAACATATTTAAAATGCAGAAAATAAATAAAAACAGTAAAACTAATTGACAATCGTGATAATATCATGATATTATCAAATTGGTGATATTTTCAAAATATCACAGTATTTTACCTATAATATAGTTTGCTGAATTTACAGCGATAATATCGTGATATTTTGAAAGTGTTGCTGATATCTGTGACTATGCTGCAGATTAATGGCACACATAGGGCATGGATGAGTAACCATCAGAAAAGAGTATCTGTATGTAGCCAGCGGATGAATCAGTCTATCGGCACAATTTATTTGGTTTCCTTCACTAAAACCACATATTCATGTAATCAGATAAATTCAAGAATACATAAATAAACAGCAGATTACAAAGAGATCATCATTGGGAGATCAAGGTTCATGGTTGTTTCTATGAACAGTGTTGTTTTGTCAACTAGGTGATAATTCTTAATCTTGAACAGAAACAAAAATGCATTAGGTGAGCTTGAGCATACATCTAGTGTGCGCAATCAGAACTGAAATCAAAAAATAAAACGTGACAATGCAAGAAGTATGGATATTTTATGGCAAGGTGACCATATAAAGGCAATCAAACAGTATCAAACTTTTGGACTTGATCAACAAAATTTCATGGCATCTTAATTATAGCCCTGCGAAGGAAAGTGTATTATAATTAATACCATAAGATTCATGATTACAATCAAAGCAAAGGCAGACAGACATAATTAGCAATGACACTTTCACATGTAAATGGTAAAACATATTGCTCACAAGTGATAAATTGCTATAGATGTGAAACCAACACATACACCATAAAATATTTGCAATAGTTCAACAATTCATGAGAGAGAGAGAGATACTTTCGCCGAGCTCCACCTGGACGGCTGGGTTCAAGCTTTATCCGTTTTCCAGCAATATCACTCCTATTTAAAGACAGAAGAGCAGCTTCTGCGGCTCTGACATCATAAAATTCAATAAATTTATGATGCCGCTTATGTGGAGTCTCCCGAATCTGTTCACAAATGCACCAGGAAAAATAAGAAATCAACTAGATGTGTTTACCCATAAGAAAAACAAACAGAAACTAAAGATCTTAACCTCCTTGACTTCTCCATAAGCCCCAAATATCTGGCGGAGATCATCATTTGAAACTGAGGGATCAAGATTAAAAACCACAAGGGTTCCTTGATTTATATCCTTGTCTGAAGGGTTATCCTGGAATTTAACATGAAATTATTTAAAGGGTTTACAACTTCAAGATTTCAGGTAAAGATTAAACTTTTGTAGAACAAACCTTTGGAATTGAAAAATGAATGTCAAGTTTCCTCCGACGTAACGGTTTATTCTGCAATGCACGCATTGCAGTCCGAGCATCACGAATATCATAGTAAGATATCATAACGAATCCCCTGTGTTTGCATGCAGTGTATAGAGTCCTGATGGCACCAAATTGCTACAAAAGGGGAAAAAACAGATATTTTAAATGGTTCATAAATAACCACAAGAATAGTAAGGAAAACTGACATCATAGAGAGCCTTAAATAAATGATAAAAAAATTGCATACTTTCTTACACAAAAGTAACCCTTGAAAACCCTATCTATTTGAAAGATACTTTTATATGAATAGAATGAAGGGTATAAATTTGAAAGATACTAAAATATCTGATTCAATTTGCTAGATTATTTTCCAAAACTCCTTATAGTTAACTTAAACTTTCAAAAATAAAAAATGTATATCTCTAAAAGAATATTACAGCTCGTATAGTTAACTCAGTTGAGCAAAAATAGAACACATTTCCACTATTTTCTTTTTGGTTCTTCACCGTCTAACCCTTTACACTTAATAATTTAGCTTTTCAGATAAAAAATAAAGCTATTTCCAAAGTACCAGCCCTACCAAGTCCATCGTAAGAGGCTTCTGAAGATCCTTATGGCCTTCCATTAAATAAGACAAAACAAGACTAAGCAACTGTCTTGAAAGACTCAATGTGGACATCATATGATTGGGTGCCTAAGTAGGCATCAAAAGGCTTTTAAAGTATTTAGCGACTGTGAATAGAAACTTATACAGAAGTGTATAAAGAATTTTAAGTATTGGTGACTGATATTTTCATGGTCCTTATGGATTATTGTAATGGTTTCTAACTTTCTATGTCTGTCTCCTAAACAAAGAAAAAGGGGAAGTGGAGGGAGAAGAAAGGAAAAAGAAGAGAGAAGAGAAGGTGAGAAACCTAGAGAATTTAGGGTTCAAATATCTACCTCAAACAAAGATCGCAACTCTGAATCCTCAACATTACTGTTGATATTCCGCACAAATAATGTTCTAGATGGATGCTCCCCATATGGATGTTCCCCTGCAATGGCTCCCATACCATTTGAGAGCCCATACTGAGCAGTTGCATTTCCAACATAGCTATCTGAGATGCTAGCTTTGGAAAAACTCAGACTCAGGCTATCCTGTGGCTCAAAATCCAATTCCATACCCCCTCCACTGCCAAAAAAATCATAATCATCCACATCGTAAATGTGAGTGGGCAAACCGCTTAGGTCAAAATCATCCACGATGCCAGCCAAAAGTTCATCCTCATCATCAGGCAGAAGGCTTCCAATTGCATGATGATCAACATCTTCGGTGGACTCCTTGTTCTCTTTCTCCTCATGAATTTGATTTGAACTTGATGATGCAGTTCCAGCAGCTTCCACACCCTGGACCAAACCCTCAAAATTCACTGCAAATTTTCATATCTGATTACCCACAGTTCACCAAATAGATATATAAAATAATGGGAACATTAAAACAGAACAAAAACAATAACATACACTTTTCACGGGGAAAAACAGGCAAAGAACTTGAAAAGAGGCTAGTATAATCTGAGACATGATAAGCCTCTGACTTGGATTGAATTCCCCATGCATTGCTCCCTGATTTCTGAGGAATCTTCATCGAGGTTACTTTATCCAGGCCTGTTGGAAACAATGATAATAAGCATCTGAGAATGGTTAAATGAATAAACCAGAATATATTTTAATCCACATAAATGCATGACAGAAATCAGGGAAAAGTACTTTCAAAAGGCTATTCCATCGCATCAAGCCCTAGTGGCTAAAGGAAAGAAGCAAACCTTGAGATGAGAGGCCTGGAGATTCTTCCATTGCATTAAAATCTGCCATAGACAAGGAAATGTATTAGAAATGAAGAGACACTGTTATATGATGCAGAACTCTTTCAGTATTCTATCATGTCAAGTAGCAACAGAAAAAACCACAAAAAGGTAGTTTAATAAACAATTTAGCTAATTTTTCTGCACATAATAAACTATTAAGCTGGCTATACCCCTCAGAAAAGCTATCAGTACATCACTTCTCTCTTTGAACTGAAGATAAGTTATTGTACAAGCTTAAGGTGCCAGGATTAAACAAAAAAAGATAATTGCTTCCCCATGTAATAATGCAAATTACAGACATTTAGAAGACAAAAGAAGCTTGAAAAAATTAATAACTGAAACTCTATAGTCTATTTATCATTCCTGAATCCAGTAGCTAGTATGAAACTAATTTAATGAATCCTTGATCTCAACTATGACACATTTCTCATTAGGAGGAAATCCTGTACTTGTGTTCGATTATGGCATACAGGCAGTAGTTTGTAAATATTATTCTAACACATTCTATATTCAGCCATAAGACTCATAATCTATGGCATGCACCTTTTCTTTCTTCTTCTTCTTTATTTGTAGGCAAGTTTGCAATAACCCCTGGAACCTTGGTACCAAGGACGATCATGTTGTCGCAGCCAATTAACTCATGGTAGGCACCTTTCTTCTATTAGTTCTTCTTTACTTTCAGGAAAGTCTGCAATGATCCTGGCACCTTGATATCATGATGATCGTGCTGCCCCAGCCCAAGACCCTTATGTGCCCGACAGGATTTCAGATAGTTTAGGTTTCCAAATCATTGTATTTGCGAAGAGCAGATATAAAGTGGAACTTGATCAAGTTTCAAAACCATAGATGTGGAACTTTCAAGGATTCTCGAACCTTGTCAGGCGTGGTGATTTCACACATGCCCAATCCTCATATCACAGTAATTTTCTATAAAAATTTGCCATATGAAAAGCATATCCAAGAGTCCTGATGCAGTCGCATATTGCATAACTATACATGCATGTGTGCTACTAGAAATGCTAGCTTCACGGCATAACAGGTATCACACTGACGCCCCTTAATCACCCCGCAAACATCATTTACACCAAAACACACAGAAGGTCCAAAGAAGACACAGTTTTCTTCTATACGAACAGGAACAGTATTCAATGATTTAATCCACCGTCAACTACCAATCTCCACTCTCATGGCTACAGAAACCACATTACACGGTCGCCCCCATCCCAACAAAAGTTCAACCTCAGAAGCACCCTCCCGTCAAGATTGCATTTGCAGAATTCACAGAAACTAATCTCCCACAAAAACAGTATTGAAATAGAACAAAATGACCTTCAACCACGAACCCAGCATCGAGAAACCAATTTCTCCTCTAAATTTAGCGTAAGTATCAACAGAAGGAATTCAAAGAGATGAACTTGGCAAGGGTAAGAAACACACAAACATGCCCACAAGATCACATCACTCACATGCATGCACACACAATCACGAACTTTCAGAAAAAAAAAGGAAGAGAAAATCCACTAATTCGAAATCGGAACAACACCCCCCCCCCCCCCAACAAAAAAAAAGAAAAACTCAGAGTGCAAAAGAACCATCTCATGAAGCATAAAACATCAAACTCAAATACACCACAAGAAAATAAAAACAAAAGAAAAAACAGCCAGATAGCACGGGAAGACCCAACTCCAGAAGCTCATGCGAAAAGACAAACGAAACTATACGCAAAAACGATTTATACAGCACAAAAAAGATCTACCACTACAACAAGCAAGAAATTTTCCATCTTCCTTTCATCCATAGTTCATTTACGAAAAGGGGAAAAAACACACAAATCATCAGAACCGCGAAGCGCGCGATCCCGTCTCCCACAAAACCAGATAAAAAGATGGGGAAAACGTTTCTCCCATCTACAAATCAAAGCAAAGAAGTAGAGAAAACGGCGGGATTAACCTATTCTCGTCGTGGAAAGAAAGGATGCAGAATTGGGGATGAGAAAGTCCAACGATTCTCTCACACGGCCTGCAAAAAAATACCCATCATGCTGTTGGTGATGAAGAATGTTGTTCTTCCTATCTCTCTCTTTCTCTCCTCGGCTTCCTTCGTTGACGATCACTGGTAAGAATTAGCAGAAAAGATATTGAATTTATACGTTCATAAACACAGGAGAGGGGCAGAGAAGAGAGAGATGATGAGCTCCCTTTGTTGGTAGGCTCTCTGGATTTAGCTTGATTTAAAACGAGGTTTCGAGTCCGTTGACGCAGACAACAAGGGCAAAAATATTATTATAACACATATAATGCCTTGCCCTGTGCAGAGCAACATCGTTGGCTCTTCACTTTTACTAAAAAAGAAAAAAAGAAAAAGCGTAATTTTGCAAACAACCAACGAAATTTTTGGTTTTAATTAAAAAATGACGACCAAATTTTTGCTCAATTTCAAACTTTATAAAAACTTACCCGCACTCGGAATCAGACAATGCAAGAGTTGATTCATATAAAATCAATCTCTTAGAACACAACTTTATTGTCAGATTAAAAAAACAAACATGAAAAAGACATTAAAAGCACGATAGGTACAGATTGGAGAAGGCGGATACCCTCTACTCGAGGTATAAATATAGTTATAGAACAAAGAAAAAAATACCAAAAAAAATCCTTTTGCCGATTTGATCATAAAAAAAAATGTATGGTGCTTTTAGAATAGATTAGAATAGGAAATATTTTGAAAATATTGTGTCCTACTGTATTAGTCATTGGACGTATTTGCTTAAAGGTAGCAAAAAGTGTGAAAGATTATTTTAAAAACATACAACTTTGATGGACATCAAGAGGTCGTGTTTTATGCAGTAGCATCCATCTCAACATTTTTGGAGATGGACACCACACCATCTCATGGGTGGCTGTTAAGCAGGTCGTTGTATGTCCACCATGCAGCAGTGCTGCATATAAAGGAAAATTTTGTTTGATAAGCATTTAATTGAAGACCCTACTATTCTTGTGGAACACGTTTTCCACGTGAAACTAGTCAATAGTTTGAACCCATCGGACCTATATCGGTTGGCTAACTATTTAAATGAATCTCCCTATACCAATTCTCAAGCGAATCATTTTGAATTAGCCAAAAAAAAATTTAAAATATTATATGTCAATTAGAATAGTCCAGATCGAGCTTTCAGAATTAGGCAAGTGCATATCTTTACTGAGTGAAAAATACATCTAGTGAAGAAACGAGTGGCAAGGATTGGCTTGATCGGTGACGTGCGATGATAGCATGACACGCGATAAGCAACGATATCATCGTTGTGTGACAGTACAGACGTGGAGCATTATTTGATTAAGCAGTGCCAGCGGATCAGATGTTGCCTTTGAAAATTTGATTAAAGACCTCTAGACTTTCAAGAATTTCTCACGCGTAGCAGTTGGATGCACGAGGGTGCATGTGGGTTAGGGTTAATTCTCTCAAGAATGACATTAAGTGATTCCAATCGATTATTGTAACTCAGAACTAGGCAAGTAAATGCCTAGGCATCGACAAATGAGTCTGAGTGGTGCTCTTCATTATGGTATTCAATCATCAACTGGTCTTTGAACTAGAGGACACATGGTTTTATTCCTTCAGTAGCGAGGTTTTAGTGTAGCGTGTGTATAGAGTCACAATATGTTTAATGGCACGCAAGGCTAAGGCAAGTTTGTGTCATTTTTAGAAGTAATAGCTGCTATGAGACGACTATGCACTAAGTGACATAGACTAGATAGAATGTGCATTTAAAGACATGTTTGATCAGCTTTTGCTAGGCAGTTGCGCATGAGGTGGTGCCCAGGGCTAATGAAATGATTCAACACATGAAAAAGTGTTGGTGCGAGGCCTTTGGCCATTAAGCCGAACAAACTAGGTAATTTGGCGCATTACGGATTTGCAAAAAATTCTATACCTGGGATACAGACCATGACAAATGTTAAAGCTATTAAAATAACATTAAAAAACTAAATTTAAGTAGTTTTTATATTTATTAAAAATAACTGATTTAAGTCAGTATTGTATTAATTTTTTGGCAATATGATATGTATCGACGATACACAACGATACTGACAACATTGGTTTGGATTGCCTCACTTACCAAGTGCAGTGGCATGCGTCCCTGGGAATCCTATTAAGTCATTTTAATGAAATCACAATATTTGCTCACTTGCTATTGCATCCTTTTGGCGTATTCTTCAAAGTGCATCGGATCTCAAATAAATCCAAGGTGATGAAGATTTTAGTATCTCAAATCCAGATATCTAAGGTCATTACAACTCCAGTGTTTGAAGGTAGGGATGGCAGTGGACTGGGGTGGGGGAAAAGGTCTTCACCCCGCCCCCATCTCAAAATCCTGCCCTTCATCTCTGTCTTCATCCTCGCATGGGTTTTGATTTTAACCTCCATCCCTACCTTTATCCCCTTTTCATGTCCTCCATTCCCAGTCCAAACGGGGAGAGGTGGGGGCGGGACCCCATTTTCTCTCGGACCATTGCCATCCCTAAAGAAAAATTCAGGATGGGGCAGGACGGGGGTGGGGGAAAGCATAAGTCCATTCCCGCACAGGTTTTGATTTTAACCTCCATCTCCGTTTTATGTCTTCCATCTCCGATCCAAACGGGGTGAGGCAGAGCGGGGTCGTTTCTCTCAAGTCCACCGTCATTCCTATATAAAGAGGAGGAAAAAAGGTGAAAAAGGAGAGAAAGAGAGAGTTTTATATTTATAAGGAGAAACCGTTTTCAAGATCAGATACCTAGCCACACTGGCTTTGTGGTATTTACTATTGTTGTCTTGACAGCATAAATCTCCATGGGCTTAACCCTTGTCCCAAGAGAGTTGCCCCGCTGAGGCTTGCACATGAGGTGACACACATGAGATTTGAAACTAGACCAACTGCCTAGCAGCCTAAATCCCATCCCATTATACCACACCCATTTGGGGAGAGAGAGAGCTTGTAAAACGTGATTCACATTTTTTTTTTGTGTTTCTAGCCTAACCTTCCTTCTTTGGGTCATCAGATATATACATGAATCAGAGGACTTTTTAACAATCTCATATCCAAAAGGATCTAAGAATTTTCTTTCAACAAACGAGGATCTAATGTAGTCCCCACATCAAATCACCTTCAATGAAAGCTAATGAGGTAATCAAATGTGATGACAGACCGGGCACATGCACACTTGAAGTCTATGTTCATTTCTTTTCAAGAAAAAAAAAAGATATGCAATTCTGATGCCAGCAATCCATAATAATAATAAGAGAATCAAAAGAACCAAACATTGTTTATGGAATTTGAAAAGAAAAAAAAAAGAAGCAAAAGAGAAGGAGGATTGACCGTCCACACGTGAGCATGATCCGGTGCCCCGCTGCGGGTTGCGTACCTGAATTCGTTTGCTTCCACGGATGAGGTGGAGTGAAGAACAGTCATCAATTGGCTGGAGGGAACAAATAGTTGGCAAACTCGGCGAGTCAACTTATATGACCAACCAGTGCACGTCACCTTGTGTTGGGACGTTGAAAGTTCAAATCCCAATGATATCATTGTATAACTGCTAGGGGTCTGCCTAACCCTAGCTTGACTTAAAAAAAAAAACTTATATGACCAACTGAGTTGCTTCACAATGATTTTTATGGAGCCATAGTTAAGAGCGGTGACGAGGAATTCACCAAATTTCAAGTGTCTCCCCTGATTGGAGTTACCGGTGTTTAGGGGTGGCAAAACCTGACACGACCCGCCAACCCGCCTCTTAGGCGGGTTCGGGTTGGGCTTAAGCCAACCCGTTTAATAAACGGGTCGACCCGCCTAACCCGTTTATTAAACAGGTCGGGTTCAGGTTGGGGGTATGCCAACCCGCCAACCCGGCTGACCCGTTTAATAAACGGGTTAGGCGGGTGGGTCAACCCGCCAACCCGCTAACCCGACCTGCCGACCCGCCAACCCGTCCGCTAACCCACCCACCAACCCGACCCGCCAACCTGTCCGCTACCCGCCAACCCGTTTTCCCGACCCAACCCATTTATTAAACGGGTTGGCGGGTCATGTTCGGTTACCCGTTTATTAAATGGGTCGGGTTAGTGTTTGCCACAGCCGACCCGTTTAATAAACAGGTCGGGTTCGGGTTGAGGTATGCTGACACGCGAACCAGCCACCCCTACCGGTGTTGGGAGGGGAGATGGTGTAATAACTTATAAATTGGTGGATTTCAAAAGGTCGTCATGAGAATGTTATCCCTAAATCCACATATTTCATCACAACGGCTCCCAAAGAGAGACTTAACTAAGTCAACTAATCAGCACGACTCAGGTTAAACTTGGCTGAATCATAAGATTGACTCGGTCATTGAACAAGACTCAGCTAAGTCAGCCTAGTTTTATCATTAACTCAATTGGGTGTGCCAAGTCTCATGTGCTTTTTTCTCATTAACACGACTTTACTCTCTCTCTCTCTCTCTCTCTATATATATATATATATATATATAGGGACAGTTTTGTTTTCTTAATGTTTTTATTTTTCATTTTTTTAATCCATTCTTACAGATGCAATCTACTTGGTTTGTTTAGCAAGAATCGACTTTTGGGTTATCCAATTATGATGGCAAGCATTCTTTTTTATCACCCAAATTTTAGATATTTTTCAAACCTCATAAAATATTTTTTTTTTATCAAAAAACATGATCCAACAATCAATTCCTAGCAAATAAATCATATTGAAAACTTCTATGAGGTTTGATTTGCAAAACATAACTTGGAATATTGAAAATCAATGTTGTCCACATTGTATGGGCAATAGGAGGAACCAATTCCTCTGTATAGTTAATGGTTCCTCCTCGAATGGTTTTTGGATGAGGTTTTGTATTTATAAATTATATATTTATTATGTATTTTTAATAAAATTAGGCAGAAAACTATGGCTTGTCCAAGTCACCTAGTAAAGCATGGCCAACTAGATATTGAGTTTCGACTGTGCCAGCTATGATGCAAACGGATTTGAGCTTCGGCCCAGCCTAATTCAACCCATATCAGATTTTGGGGCCAGGTAAATAAGTATGTTGCAACTCGGTCTAGAATTGGGTCTATCACTACCTGTTTTACCTAGGGCTGGTTGGTTAACTAGCCGAGCTTGGGATGTTTGGGCTCAGCTCGTTAAGCGTACACCCAAGCTCGAGCTTGGTTTGTGAGCTCATCAAGAGCCGAGCTGAGCCTGAGCTCGTTAGGAGCCGATCACGAACTGGCTCATTCTTTTTAAAAATTATTTTTAAGTTGCGCTCCAGGTCAGAGTGGGCATTGCCCACCTGCGCACTGGGTCGGGGTGGGCACTTACCACCTTGACCCATTAACCCTTAGGCCGGAATTTTTTTGGGTGAGAGTGAGCATGTGCCCACCCTACCCACAAGGTGGCTCCGCCCCTGCTAGATAGTAAACTCTAGGTGAGTGCTCTAGCTTATGAAAAAACACACATGAAGAAGCCACCAGTGTGCAACATAGGGGAAATCTATCTTAGGCAAGACAAGGTTCCACCATGTTCTCAAGAACAATCCTAACCACTTGGGCAACCAGGGTGGGCTTCTTTGCTTTCTGCTAATTAATTACATTAAAAAGAAGAAATTGAAAAGAGATGCAGCAATATGTCAATACAAGTCTTAATTTAAACTTTCCCCTTTCTTAGACTTGAGGGGGTAGTGTAGTTGGAACAAGACTTGACTGTTAGACGGGTAGTCAGGATTCGATTCCCGTGATCGTTATTTCCCTTGCGTAAGCCGAAGCCGTTGGCTCCCTAGAGTCAAGGGGTGCACTTGGGTTTACACCCCTTTGGGTGGTTTTCCCATTTCTATATGAAAAAAAAAACTTTCCCTTTCTTGACTCGGACCTCATGTAGTGGTTGGTCATGGCTACATCAGGTTTTCTTTGGTTAGACATCCATGTCCTTTTTTTCACTTCTTTCTAAGTTCAAAGTAAAGTTAGCCTCATCCAAATTCAGTTCAAATTTTGAAAGTGCAGCAAGAAGATTGATTTGAGAAATACACCTAAAAGTACATCTGCAGAAAAGAAGTTGTCCCGAAGGCTCAATCATTGAAGGATACATGGTTAAAGAAAATTTAACATTTTGCTTTATATATTTACATAGTGTAGAGACAAAGTTCAATAGGTCAAAAACAAACTATGAAGAAGATGGTGTTACAACTTTTAATAATTTAATGTTGCAAAGAGAACATACATTGAGCTTGGTTCAATGTTGCAATTTCTTTAAATAAGTTTCTAATGTTTTTGCCAAATTTTGGACTTGTAGGCTATACTTAATATCGCTTCATAGTCACTGTAAACTTGACCTCATTCGTAAGGCCAAATTTGTAGATTAGTTTCGAAGACCATGTAAGAAACTACTACCTTGTCCTCTCATACATATTTTTTATTACGTTCATGAAATATTATGTTTAATCGGTGGAGGTACCAACGATAAACTTTAGAATGAGATAATATGACTTTTTCAATATCTTAAAAAGTTTCAAGAAGATACACAACTTTTGTCATAAATACAAAGCTAATTTTATGTGGCTATTTCAATTTATATTTAATTGACAATATTGGTCAATTATGATGATCATTAATTTATTAATTAATAAATATTTATGTATTAATTAATAAGTATTTAGTTAGTAATTATAACTAATTAATATTTATTTACTAATTAGCAAGCATTTGAATAAAATCTATGCTTAAATAACATTAAGTGGATTACTACACTTAATTTAACATATAATTTTGAGAAATTAAGTTAAGTTAGAATTTTAAAATGCATTGAAAATAATAATAATAATAATAATAAATAAAGGATTTAAATTGGATTCATATTTGGACCATACCCACTTGGACATGGGTTGGATCCAGTCCAAAAAGGCGATCCATAAAGGTGGGACAATTTTGGGTCTTGGGGAAGGCATTGTGGAGAGTGGGGTCCACCCAATTAGGTCTGCCCCCATCTTTTCTACAAACCCAAACCTCTTAGCCTTTGACCCTTGACTCCTTCTCATTGGGAGTCCAAAAATGGACCTATTAATCCCCCACACTCATTTACTTCTTTTTTTTTATGAAAATAGGAAAAAACACTTTGAAAATTGAAAAAAAGACTTGGTTTGACACCTTCTCAACCCTCCATCTCTACCTTTTAAGCTTAACCATCCATTTTTAAACCTTACCTCTAAAACATAAAAAAAAATAGAGGGGCTCACTCTTTCTCCCTCTTAATTTTTGTTTTTGGTCTTAATTGAGGCCTTTTCTCTCTCCTAGCCATTTTTTGCTTGGGAATCCATTAGAGAACTAAGTTCCTCCCTAATGTCCACCGATAGAAGTAAGAATTCTTTTAAGTATGGCAACCCCACACCCTTTCTCATCTTACGTGTAGGGTGAGGTGCTTTTTAAACTCCCCTCTACACGATTTTGAAGGGGGTTCACTACTTCTCAAGAGTTTCATTGGTGTGTTCTTTGTTTTAACACTAAGGGTAGAGTTGAACACCTCTTTCATAAGGATTTTATTTTTGATATTCAATCATTGATTTATAATGTATATGTTTGCATTCTTGATATTCATTCATGATGTATATATGTTTGCATTTTTTATATACAAGCATTAATCTGTGAATATATATGGTTGCATTTTTTATAGTCATTCATGATGTATATATATTGACATTTTTGATAAGCAAGCATTGATTCATGAATATATATGGTTACATTTTTTATATTCATTTATGATGCATATGTTTGCATTATTGATATTCTTTCATGATATATATATATATATATATATATATATATATTCATGTTGTATATGTTTGTATTTTTTGATATTCAAGCATTTATCCATGATGTATATGTTTATATTTTTTATATTAATTCATGATGTACATGTTCACATTTTTTATCTTTTCTTCTACTTTTCACAGATGATATTTCTTTCACGTTTATATATCATTAACAATCAATGCCTAAATGCAATTATGTTAGCCTAAAAAAGGCCACTTAGTAAACGTGTGACAAATATCACAAAAAGAAGAAACAAAATATAAATACATAGTATGGTATACCTGTGTAAAATTTAATGGTTCACCCAATCCTAAGTATCGTATATACAAAAAGACATATATTTTGCAATCATATATGTAACTTTCATATACCAAGTGAACAAACATATACAAAAATAGTTATCAAACATGTAAAAAAATAATTATTAGTTTTATTGCTTGGGAATGTCTTGCACAATAGTGCTTGACCATTCTAAGTAAATATCGTAACAAATTCATCAATGAAAAAAATAAACCTCCAGCACAACATTAAACTGAATGAGTAATTGAACAAAAGAAATACAATATAAAATGTGTAATAACATTATGTACCATCTCTACGATAATGTTGTCAGCAAGTTTGTTACTCTTTATCAAATTATACAACCTTAACTTTGCTTCCATATTCATCTTCTAAAGAACCCAGTGATAATTGCTCCAATTGACAGAAATCAAGATTTGTAACATAAATCGATTTTAAAGTAGATGTGTAGTTCAAATTTTATGTTATGTAAGAGTATACCTTATTATATTCATAGAACAGATACGATAAATGGTCGAGCTCCAAGCATGTGCATGTGCCATCTCAATGTAGGGGAGTTTCAAGTATTTGCTATGAATTTCAATGTTATTAGAAAGAAAAAAAGAAGACAAACATTGCTTTATAGATTCACAAAGAAGTATGGGGTTATGTAAATGGTCTTCGATAGAGCGTGTCTTTATGCATTTTTTTGGCTATAAAAACTACGAAGACTAAGTATGAATCTTTCTAAGTGTTGCATTAAATAGGTAAATACACTTATGTTATTTTTAAAAGAATCCACATACGATCAGAACAAATAAACACGCTTAAAAAAACTTGTAATATACTGATTTCACTGACAAAAAAAGTTTCTTTGAAAACTAATAGGACTTTACTATATTTTGGTTGATTCTCTAACATCTAAGCCACCATAATTGTGTCAGGTGACTCGTCGTTGACTTCTTTGCTTGCACCATGTTTAGATATCATGATTTACCTATGATTTTAAAATAAAAACATCATAAAATCATATTCAATATTTTTCATGTAGATTTGTAAATTAAAGACTTTCATGTTTTAATGGCTAGAAGACTTCTATGTTCGTTAGAAATGATGCATCAGTTGAAGAAAAGATCACAAAATCATGCAATATTTGACAAGAAATATTTTTAACTCATAATCATAATCTAAATTATGGGCATACATAGTTTTATTAAGAACAACTAAGTTTGACGCATTTAAAAAACTCTAAACTTCATGATGTCAACATGCTGCTTAAAGGCAAACTCCATGATGCATATTGGTGCTGACTTTTGTAGGTAACTATATGTAAAAATCCCTAAAGATCGTAAACCCTAAACAACAAAACATACATAATAAGTCTACAATAATAACCAAACAAAAAGAAGACCATGAACTTTGTAAAGAAAAAATAACAACAAAACAATAAATATTACATGCAAAAATCCCTAAACATTATAAACCTTAAATAGTAAATCCAGTGACAAATATTACATGTTTACATAGTGGTAACATCCACAACAGTCAAACATACATAATAAGTCTACATAAACAACTAAACAAAAAGAATAGAAAAATATATTATAAATAAAAAGAAAAAATAACAAAACAATAGATACATTGTGTGAAACTCATCTCAATAGCTAACAAGAAAAGTAGAGGAGAAAGATACCACAACCTTGCACGAGGTGAAGCAAATAACTTTTACAGGAATGACATGAAGGGTTGGGGGGCAAGAGGATTGGGGTTACCACATTTTCTAGATACAAATGAGATTTTGCAAAAAAAGTAATTTCACAATATGGGTGTGATTTGAATAAGAGATTTCACAATATTGGACTTCCATAAATATTTTATAATTTTGCAATCCTTCATGTGACACTCATCAACAATGTCACAATTATCAGACTTCTACAAATTTTATGATTTTTGCATATTTTTGAGCAAAACTCGTCATGAATTTCGTGAATTGTTTCGAATTTTGTAACCTTTTTTTGAATTTCACAACCTTAGATATGGTTTTTTTTGACGAGTTCTGTGGGTGTATTATTTTAGTGTCATAACGTGTGACAATTTGAAATTTTCACTTGTAAAGGTTAAAAGCAACAAGAAAAAATTAAAAACCTGCAATATTGTTCATTCGACAAAATTGATAAATTATAGAACATTTTAGAAAAATCACAATTTTCACCGTATAGTACGATCATTTACCGAAAACTTTCCCAGTGGGTAGGATGGGGACTTTTACAACAAGGAAACCAGAACAAAGCACATCCATGGTTGCACCCTTCAAATTAAGACTCGAAAAGTTGTGGGCTTTCTCCAACATAAAAAAGAAATTACCTACTTTTTTTCACTTTCCACTTGCATCTTTCATTGTTGATTCTTTCTCGCTTTCTTTATCCATCATAAACATTTAATACTTCTCTTATCGTAAACATTGGTTCACGTTTCATGGATTACTGTTTGGTACCAAGTAACGATCCTTTAAAGAGTTGTACTTTTTGAGACTTGTAAAAACCTGACCCCAAATCAAAGTTAGCTAAGTGCTGGTTGATAACTCTTAGCTTGAATTAAATATGTACAAACTTTGAATTTTGTGGGGCTCATGAACTCGATTCTTGAGCTCATGAAACCCATTTAGTCAATTATGGTAAGCTCCTAATCTAGCTAGTTAAACTTTGTTAATATATGGCTAATGGATCCACAAACGTTGTTCTATGATCTCGATCCTATGTGAACTAAAATGCTATCATTCTAGTACTTGTATAGTGTGCTGAATAATATGGTTGAACATAGTGCACCTTTAACAATTTTTGTATTTGTCATGACTAAGACCTATGTCTCTCTTTTGTTTGCTATTTTTTTTCGGATTTAGCATGAAAAAGCCGCCACTAGGTTTTGGACTAATGTTGTATCAATATTGGCCCTAAATCGTTTGGCCAACAATTCAGGTGAATTGACCGATACCGATACTCTAGTGAATCATTCTAAATTGAAATAAATAAATAAATAATACTACGTGTCAATCAGAACATGACACATGCTAAAGCCATTAAAATAATATAAAAAAATTAATTTTAAGCCATTCTTTATATTTTATCATATGGATTTTTTGGTGATATATATAGGCTGATACAATCTGATACACACCGATACTAATAACATTGGTTTGGACATCCTCTTATGGGCCAAGAGGTGCCACGTTGATTGTGAACTTGACTCAGTATGTGAAGCCCACCGGGAATAGTTTCCTAATTGACTTAAGCCTTGCAGCAAAAGATCTGCATGTTGGATATGCCCCAAAATTTAAAATCCCAAATTTTATCAAAAATTTTGAAAATTTTTCTTTTTAAATATTAACAGTGAAAAATAATTTAATATTGAGTTCGGATTTAAAAATTTTAAGCGAGCCACGTGGGTAAAATAAGACAAAGCTATTATCAGAATGAGAAACAAAATATTATTTACATCATTTTTGACAAAATGTTTAGATAGTTCAAAACTTGAGAATACAAAATATTATGAACAAAAGTCCCAAGTTGGGTCCTGGATCCTCTTGAGAGTACTAATCATCAATGTCGCTCCTGTCCCATTGCATTTACTGACCTGTACCTAAACAAAACCCATTAAAGGGTCAGGCTTCTGACAGTCTGGTAAGTTTATACCAATTTCGGTAATTCAGAATATATATTAAACATTTATAATCAATTCAGATAGAGCATTTTCATCAAAAAGTTAGACAAAAAGCTAAAATACAGAACATAACTGTTTGCATAATTAAGGCATATTTTTATTTAAGGGATTATTTTAAGTGCCTTACATCGTGTAGGCCAAAATGAGGTTCAGTAACCCAAGTACCCTTTTTTAGGGTAATAACCAGAGTCCTGTATGTGTACCTAACCCAATCAATAGGTGCTCTGTATATACGATCACTTCACCAATGAGGTGGATCAATATCTTAAGTTTTGTATGTAGTCATGTTTGATTTATCAAATAGTGTTTTGTTTTGCACTTTGAGAGTTAGTTATTTCAAGCTCATGCATGAGCTAATCTGAGAATGAAAGTATACCCTACACACTATTTTGTACCAGAAAGGTCTTTCAAAACCTTAGCCTCTTTTGAGCGGCAACCATATTATTTTTATTCAGAGTAGACTATTCTATTATTAGTAGGGTTCTCTAAACCCAGAGCTCTAGTCTTGAGCTAAGCATAGATGCATGTTGTTTTATGCATGCTTTAAAATTTTATAAACGAAAAGTATTATTCAAAATATAATGCATGCATCTTTATAATATTTTATTTGGATTATGATGTGTACCAAAAACTACTATTTATTCAAAACATAATGCATATGCGTATATTATTTTATTCAGAGAATGATTTGTATAGAAACTATTATTTTATTCATATATTATTTTATTTAAAAGAGAATAACTGTTTATTTTATTTGAGATATAATCATTTTTCTCAAAGTATGGTACATATAAAAACTATTATTTTATTTAAAGTATGATTATTCTATTTCAAGTAAGATATATATCAAAACTTATTATTTCATTTGAAATATATTTGTTTTATTCAAAGTATGATTCATATCAAAAACTACTTTATTTAAAATCCAATGCGTGTGTGTGTGTGTGTATATATATATATATTGTATTTATGAGACAAAAAGAATGCATAATAATTTGAATATAAGCGAACATGTATGCTTCTAAAATATATTTAAATATTTAGAATCCACACACATTTGGATAGAGATTACCTTGGAAATGCGTTGATGATAAGACATGAAAAATTCTAAAAAATCTTGGGAGAATTTTTTTAAAATAAATTTATGATATGTGATGGCGATAATAGCAATTGAATCAGGTAGATCTTACTTTGAAGGAACCGGTGAGGAAACCGGGTCAGCTGGGGTGTGCTCAACAACAAGGTGGCTGGGCTAGGAGGTGGTAGCTGGTGGTGCTACCAACAATGGTGGTTAGATAAGAAGCTTAAAGAAGAAGGTGGCTAAGAGGGGTAGTTGCAGCCGCAAGTGGTGCTTAGTTACAGAGTCAGGTGTAGGTGGTGCTAAAAGGGTGGTTGGTGATTTAAAACCAAAGAGGAAGAGCTAAAGAGGGTGGTCGGGTTAGCCACCAACAATGCTGGCTCAAGGAAGCTAAGTGGTGAAAGGAAGAGAGTGAAGAAGAGTGGGTGAGAGTGAAGTAGAGAGGTGAGAATGAGTTCAGCAAGAAGGGTTGAGCCCTATTTATAAGGAAGAGAGGGACTTGTGAGTTTTGGTGTTGCCATTTGACAATACCAAAGACCTCACGTTGAGGCCTTAGATAGTATGAGTGTTGAACTTAAGCTTGTAATATACCGAATACCATGGGCTGAAAATGGTGTGAGCCCCTTGATAGGCCTATATAGGCCTTGAGTTAGATCTAAGGTGATCCAACCCAAACTCCAAGGCCCAGCCAGTTCAATTGAATGAACTGAACTGGCAAAACTACTTAGTTATATTATCTAAGTGAACTTAATTAATGTAACTAAGTTCTAACCTATGTATTTAATATATATATAACTTTATTTTATTTATTTTTATCAAACCATAATTATAGTTGAGCATCTTAGTTAACCGGTGGATGGATGGATGAATATGACCGTACTGGTCATAAATATCTCTGCGATGTTTATAAAATGATTATTTTACCCTGAAACATGTCTAGCATGTTTTGAATGCATGACAACTCTGATATCAATGAAATCAAGATAACTTTCTTAAAATTTTGATATGAACAAAATAATGTATTAAAAACTTATAAAATAGAACTTAAAAATTATAATTTTGCCTTTAGGGTTGTCAGGCATATTTTGCGAGGGTACAAGCTTCAATTTTATCAAAATCGCTTGCATTCTTTTCAGAATTTCGATATGATCGCAACTGTGAAATCTAAAATCATAAAATAGATTGCAAAAAATATTTATTACCTCAGATATTTATATTAGAACACAAATCTTAAAAAAATTATAACATTTTCAACTTAAAAGCCTTAAGCTAAGCCCCCTAGCTAGGTGCGCAGATTCCATATGGGCAATGACCTTTAGCAGTGACATTTGTGTGGCTGATATTAGTAAAAATGTTGCTGCTATTGAGTCAATATCAACGACATTTTTTTGCTACAATATACCTGACTTTTGTTGCTCTTCAGCAGCTAGAAAATTGGGTCACTGCTAATGGTAGCACTATTAGCAGCCATTTTCTCAGTGGCTGCTATTGATTCAGCCAACGACAATGCTTCGTACATAATCAAGATGACTTTATAAGTGACTACTATTGTTAGTAACAACAACCACATCTATAGCAATAGCAGCTGATGTGGCTGCTATAGTTAGTGACTGATATTTTTGCAATAACAGCCAGAGAAAAAAGTCGTTGCTATTGCCTATATACCTAACAAAATTATACTTTTACCTGCACAATCCAAGTAGCACCCAACTTTCAAAAATGAAGAAAAAGTAGTAGAACCACCATGTAGTACACATTTTTCTTTTTCTTCTTTCATTTGTCTTGTTTCATACCATGCCATAAATACTTTAAATCATTAAGACATCATCCTTCAGATTATTTATTTTTCAATAATTAAAGTAAGATTTATCAAGTGGCCAAAGATTAATCAACTTTTGATAATCACATATCATCCAAACAAATATCATTTGGGAATCTACTATCCTAATCATAATATTATGAATTTATTTGTCTAAAATAACCATAAGCATGGAAAATTTTCCAAGGATACCATGAATGGGCTTTGGATAGCTGCACTCAAACAACCTCTCCTCGTTTTGAAGTATGAAGAAATTAAGCTCCTGGTCAGAGGAACCTATGGTGGGAGAACCAAACAGATGAGACTTCAAGATTTTCCCATACCTGTCAATTGAAACCAAAAAATGAATTCATTAATAGTCACAAGGTAAAAAAGTCAAGGAGTTGATCACCAATTGGAAATCAAAGAGGGAATTATATTCTTGACAAAGAGCCTGCATGCAACCAGTAAGAATCAAAACATGCAAGAATCAAAACATGAAGACCATACAAAGAGAAAAAATGACAATAAAAGCATGGAGTCAAGAAACAGAAGAAGATACTAAAAACGTTTCATTTGAAACAAAACATGTTATCAAATTTTTGAAGAGGGGCATAGGCAATGGCCTTCAAGGAAACTTCCTATGGTGTTTGAGTTGTGGGGCCTTAGAAAACTGAGGGTTTCAACCAGAAAAGGCCAGCCCTTGCAAAGAGATGGGATGAAAAATTCCTCATATATGTGAATATGTAAATTCAAAGCATTTCCATCAATTTCACCTATCTCCTCCTGAAATAGATCCTCAGTTCTTCACGAGAGGATAGATAACATTATTTTGTGTCAAGATAACATTAGATTCAAGCTACTTGATAATATAATCAGCATACGCAAAGAAGAAATGTCATATCATGAGCTTTGGTGACGATTTTGAAAACAATATTTTTAAACCAAGAACTGTGCACCAAATAATAATTTTAAAACCAATTTTTACACTCGTTGCGGAGTAGCAAGTCGGATCGTCTCCTCAGAGAATGAAACTTAAGCAAAAATGATTCACTAAACTTAACTTTATTAATAATTGAAAAAAAAATTACACTATCTTTATTTACAAGCTAACTGAAAAACAAAAGGGAATAAAAACAGTAAAAATTCTAATTTGCTCAGGCTCTCAAATGAATTTCAAGGAGCTTTAAGAGAATAGTATGACACGTCCACCTTATCCCACCCTCCTCCTTATTCTGGCACAATATAGGGACTTGAAATATAAAAAAAGAAAGAAAGAAAGGAACCTACCCTATTCTAAATAATAAAGCAAATGAATATCACATAAACAATTAAAGGGACTTAATTAGAGGGACAATAAAAATTATTAAAGAGAACTATGTTAAGGGTTAATTTGATTAAACTAAATTACAAAATAAAGAGAGACTAAATTAATACTAAAAAAATTGATTATTCTAATATGAAATTAAACTATCTATGACTAAGCAAGAGTTGATTTAATCAACTAAATTAACTAATTTAAACTAAATAAACAAAAACGTGAATTTAAGAAATAAATGAACTAACTAACATATTCATAACTAAAAGACAAGAATTAAATAACTTGACTAACTAAAAAAATTAAAAGACATGATAACCGTATTCAAGAATCAAACAAACTAACAACTAAATGACAATATTACATAACAAACTAACTACTTAACTAATACTACTAAGCTATTAATAACTAACATGTTGTAACTAAGGTAATAGCTAATTTAGTCAAACTACTTAACTTATGAACTAACTAACAAGAAGACAAAAGTATATGCTAACTGACTATTGAACTTAAATAACTAAATCAAATAACAAACTAACTAAAAAATCAATACTAACTACTTGATGTACGGTATCTAATGATTTAACAAATAAAGAAAACTAACAATAGTATCTAAGCTAACTAAAGTATTCAATGAATTAAAACAAGTACCAAGAGTCGGCTAATGCTAAGTTTTGCTAACTAATTTATCTTATGCAATATAAAATTAATATATAAACTAAACAATTAACTAACTTGACGTGAATTAAACTAATACCGTCTATAGCAAACATGAATTAAGAAATTAATGTAAACTATTATAATAAAACCAATAATTGAAATAAAGAAACAAAAATCGGCTAAATTGATTTAACTAAACTAATTTATCTAATTAATTTCTAATTACTCTAATGACGTAAAACTAAATATACACCAATCTAATTACTGAAAGGCAAGATTTACATGAAATTAAAATTGACTAACTAAAAAAAAATCACAACTATCTAAATCGGCTAGAATAACAAGGTTCTAATTAAAAATATAATTAATAATTTAAACACCTAATTTCTAATCTAAGTGCTGAAATTAAAATTTCTGAAATTACAATTAACATTAGCTAACTAATAAGAATAATAAATAAATCTAATCTACTCAACTGATTTAAAAGAATTAAAATAAATAAAGTTTTATTCTACTGATTTCTAAACTAAACTAGTAATTAAACAAAAACTAATTAACATGAAAGAAAAATACAAGAACATGATTCAATCAATAAAGAACTAATCTATTAATTAAAATAATCAAGAAATATTCAGATCTAACTACCAAAAATTAAAAAGAATAAAAAATCTACCAAAAACCTAAATTGGCTACTTTTATTTTAATCTAAATAATTAATTTAACAAATATCAAATTAAAGAAACTGATCTAAATTGAATCTAAACTAAATCTAAGCTTAACCAAGGTTGCCACACTAGGAAGTGAAAGTGAGAAGCGAAAGCGAGAAGCAATGCATTTTAAAATATATAGGAAGCAAAAAGCGAGGAATAAAAAACAAAGAAATATAAGAATTGAATGAGAATCAAAATAAAACACAAATAAAAACTAAAATAAAGTGACTAATATTAAATTTCATGACTTTTTAGTGTAAGAATTAAATTTTTAACAAAATCTAAAAATGATGACTACCAATTTAGCGAAAGCACATGGAAGTGAGTGAGAAGTGTCAGAGAAAACACATAAAAAGCATGAAAAGTCAAGTAAGAGAATATATAATAAGAATGAATGAAGCGTGTGGAGAGCCTAGAAGAAGCGTGGGGGAATCGAGGTTCTCATCAAGTTTCGGAAGCGAGGAGTATCGCGCTTCTGAAGCGAGTTTTCGGGAAGCGAGCTTCCCACCTATCTAAAAAGCTTCCTATAACTCTGGCCTAAACTAAATGAAAATCACGAAAATAATAAAAAACAACTACTCTATGCTTAACGATTTCAAGAAAACCTAAAACTATGCTTGGAAATTAATAAAATCAATAAAAACTACTTTTTTCCTAATTTATTTTTATGAAAAACATAAATCTAAAAATAAAGAAATTCAGATCTATTCCAAAACTACTTTAAACTTAATCAAATCAAAGCAAATATAAAAATATACTACGCTACGAATATATACATACCAATTTTACAAACCAAAACTTTTTCGACGGGCCTTTTCGGTTAAGTTTTTGGACTCGAAGGAAACAAAAATCAAACGAAACACCACCAAGAAAATGATCAGACCACATAAACATATTCTAGACACTAAATAACACATAATATCAAAAACCCAAAACAAAACGAAAAAGAAAAATGGCCAAAAATTATTTTCTTTATATTTTTTCTAAAACAAATCAAAAATAAAAAGGGAGAAGAAAGAATGGACTTACACTTCAGATCTCACGTTATATACGTCCTTTTCTTGTTGGGATTCCATTTTTGTTGCAACACTCCTGAAAACCGAGTTAAGGAAGGGAGAGATCGGTGTTGGAAGAAAGAGATCGGTTGGTTGCAGGAGGAGAGGTTCTCGGTCAGTCGATCGTGGTGGTAGATGATGGTTCGCACCAAATCCGAATCAAAAGCTTCCAGCCATATGTACCTACAGAAAATACGAAAAGCAAAAAAAAAAAATGAGGAATAGTGGAAATCAGGATGGTACAAAAAAGCAAAATAACATAAAGAAAGGAAGCAAAAAAAAAAAGAGGCAGAGAGGTAGAAAGGGGAAAGGGAGGTATGAAAGGGGCATGAAACCCTAGGTGTAAGACAATGAACAATAGCTGGACATTCCTCTTTTATAAAAATAATTTGTGAAAATTATAAAATAGGTTCCTATTTTAACTATTTCCAAAATAGTACCTGAAACCTTCTAAAATTGCTAAAAAGTGACTATGCCATTTTCAAAAAACATTTTTGTGAAAGTATTCACGTGTGGATAATGTATTTGGGTATGGATTGACGTGTGGACCAGATTTCAATGCTATTAGCATAATTTTGGATAGGATCTGGATCCAAATCGCATCAATACAGATCCAATTTCTTAGAAAATGCTCTAGTTTCTTCGTTTTAATTCCAATTCTGATGAAAATTGAATCGTAGCTCCCTCGCACCTAAAACAACATAAACAAGGGTGTTTAAGCTATAAAATTTCATATAAATGCATTATTTTGTGATAATATGATATGCATTTCATGCATTATCAAGCTTCTCTCCATAGTTTTAACCGCATGAAAATTTTACTCATATAGAAAAAAAATGGGGGTTGAACTCTTGAAGAATAACTGGATATCCAACATAGGAAATATGTGGTTCAACAACAACTGAATAACTAAGGCAAGGTCACCACAAATGTCACTATCTTGCCAAAAGTAGGAAAGTACTTCTACTAAACCTTTTAAAGCTTTTACAAGTACCATACTCTTTACAATGCTAAACATAGAAAATCTTCAGATCAAGATTTCACTCATTAATATAAGAAATAATAATGTACATATTAATTTAAAACATCTAACAAGCAATGCAGAAATCTCATGTCCTATGAAAAAGAAGGCCTTGCATTCATCTTTGAGATATGTGGTGAAGTTGAAGTTGGATTCTTATTCTCTACTTATGCCAACAACATACCAAGCAGATTACTATCGTAGGAATCCCTTCTCTCTATCTCCACACCATCACATATGCTCTGAATGATCTCCATCAGTAGCTTCTCTTCTTCCACCTTGAGCCTTTTGATCTCTCTGATTTATCTTCTAAGAAAGAACCTACAAAATCTACAATATAAAGCTGAAGTCATTTCCTTTTTTTTTCTCAGGGGGCTTTTTATTTATTTAAAAATTAACACTAATTTATTTAAGGGTCCTCGCAATGGCCAGCCTAGAGAATCTTTTATGAAAAATAGTTATAAAGAGGTACAATAATGGCATACCTTGTATCACTTTCAAGCATGTTCAATGAACACCATAATGGTACTGCCAATTTTTTTGAAATAAAGGGAAGTGGACTCTCACGAAAACCTATGAGAATATCAAACAAGAATGACAGTAGAATTTAGTGATAGGCTAAGACCAAACTAGTATAACTAAGCAAGAAAGCCATTAAATGTGAGAAGATGCAACCAAGGAGAAGAAATAATCATTACCATCTTGAAATACAAAACATACACTTGCAAACCTTTGCTTTGGACTCAAAATAAGCATCTTCTTGCAAAATAAATAGAAGGTTCTTATTTTAGACAAATTTCTTTCTATTTAGTTTAGAGCACTTATTCACCATTAATCAAAACTCATTTAACTATCTTAAGCTAGCCTACCACCTTTGCAGCTCCATTTTCTGAATGTGGGTGATGGATCAGTGAGTTGGATACTTGATCCAACACAGTAGCTCCATTTTCTGAAGAAGGATTCTCCTGCTGTGGATCTTTTGAAATTGGTGAGATCAGCTACACAAACTCACAACTAAGGTTCCTAGTTCCTATAACTTTTAGCGAGCATCTTCTCAATCTATTATCAACAATCATAGTGGCATCTTTTGTATGTTTGCTCATGCTTGACCGAAGAAAAAACTTGGAAGATGCATATATGCATGCCAATTGCATCAAATATCCAAGCCCTAAATAATTTTCGAGAAAGGAATAGGAACCTCACAATACAACGAAGTCTAGCATAAAATTTTCACCAACACAGTTTTCTTTATGATTAAACAATAACTCCATTTCCATGAAAACACGATTAACGTAGCAAAAGAGTTGCTGCTCAAGCATTTTCTCCAGTAAAATATGCAAAATCCAAGCACAATTCAAAATAAAATGATAAGATATCATCATAAACACCTCCAAAAAGATCGCTATTTTCTGCCAATTTTGGCACATAGAAAGTTCATAAAAAACCTCAAAAAAACATAGAGCAGAAAAACAATGCAAAATCACCGAAAGCAGCATAGGCAAAATAACAATAACCTAACCCTAAGGAAAAAACGGGTAGAAAAAGAAAGAAAAAAGGGTTCATCTAATATCGACATGTAATAAAAAATGATCCCACAATAATAACAAAAACCTTAAAAATCATATGCAGACACGAACCTCAACAAAAAACATCGAAATTCACATGCGTTCGCTCAATCAATTGCAAAAAATAAAGATTAAAATGCAAAACCCCCTATAATCTACCAAAAATGACCCTAACCCTAAAATCGGGTTAGGGTTCACGAGAGAGAGAGAGAGATCGACTTTGATATATATATATATATATATATGTACACCTTCTGTGGACGTTGGAGAGGATGCTGCTGGGAGCTGAGGATGCCCGAGAGAAGAGCACAATCGAGAAGAGGAGAGCACGGGAAAGGAAAAGAGAGAGAGAGAGCAGACTGGGCTCGTCGACAGCCAGTGAGCTCACCCGGTCGATGCACGAGGTTGAGAGAGAGGGTCAGGGTTAGGCCCCCTTCGCCCAATTTATTATTATTATTATTATTATTTTTTAAGTTGTAGTCGATCAGGTTGGACCAAAGAAGGTTCTGCTTTAAATAACATGAGCCCTGGCAATTGAATCTCATTTAATCCAACGGCCAGGGCACATGCATAATGTGTAAGATTAAAACGATTAAGCAATTACACATTACTCTCTCTCTCTCTCTCTCTCTCTATATATATATATATATATATAGTTAAATATATAAATATAGTTGTATATATATTTTTTAATTTATAAATTTATTTATTTATTCCTCAAAAAATCTAAAAATATACATGTATATATATTTAAACTAGATGCATGGTTTGCACCAAGATTTTATGTTTTTTTTCTAAAATTTTACTATACGAATGCGATCTACATGCATGGTTTTATAGAAACAAATTCTTGGATCATCCAATTATGATGTATAATTTGCGTACATATGCAAGCACAAAAAATTATATTTTTTGATCTCATTTTGATGATTCAATAGTCGATTCCAAGCAAATGGACCATGCAAAATACATCTACAAGTTTAGATTTGAAAGAAAAAACTATGAAAATCTTGGTTCATACATGTTTACATATTTTGTTAGTTTACATGTTCTAGTTTGCCATGATCCAAGGTACCTAAAATATGTAAGCTAGTATGCATCAAGGTTTTCATAGTTTTATTTTTATTTTTATTTTAAATTTCACCGTATGTATGCGATCTAGATGCATGGTTTCATATAAAAAAATTCTTGGGTTATCCAATTATGATGTATAAGAATGACCTTTTAAGGCTTGAAAATCAATGACTCAAAATTTTCATAAATATGCAAGCATAAAAAATCATATTTCTTGATCCGATTATGATGATCCAATAGTCAATTCCAAGCAAATGGACCATGCCAAATGCATCTGCACTCTTAGATTTGCAAAGAAAACCTATGAAATTCTTGATTAATACTAGTTTACCTATTTTGTTAGTTTATATATTCTAGTTTTCCATGATCTAGGGTAACTAAAATATGTAAATTTGTATGCATTGAGATTTTCATTATTTTTTTTTTCAAACTTTACCATACAGATGCAATCTAGATGCATGGTTTTATAAAAAATACTCTTGGATCATCTTATGATTACGATGTATAAGAAGTATCTTTTAAGGCTTGAAAATCAATGACTCAAAATTTTTATAAACATGCAAGCATAAAAAATCACATTTCTTGATCAGATTATTATGATCCAATAGTCGATACCAAGCAAATGGACCACGCCGAATGCATCTACACTATTGGATTTGCAAAAAAAAAAAAACTATGACAATCTTGGTTCATACCAGTTTACATATTTTGTTAATTTATATACTCCACTTTTCCATGATTCAGGGTAACTAAAATATGTAAGCTGGTATGCACCAAGATTTTTATAGTTTTTTTTTTTACTAAAATTTTACCATGCAGATGCGAACTAGATGCATGGTTTTACAGAAACAGACTCTTGGGACATCCAATTACGATTTATAAGATGAATCTTCTAAGGCTTAAAAATTGATGACTTAGAATTTTCATAAATATGCAAGAATACAAAATCTTATTTTTTGATCTGATTACGATGATTCAATAGTCGATTCCAAGCAAATGGACCATACCAAATGCATTTGCATAGTTGATTCCAAGCAACTGAACCACGCCGAATGCATCTGCAAGGTTAGATTAACAAAAAATATGAAAATCTCGATTCATACCATTTTTATATATTTTATTAGTTTACATATTTCAGTTTTCCTTGATCTAGGATAACTAAAATGTGTAAATTGTTGGTATGTACTGAGATTTTCATAGGTTTTTTATTTTTTTCTAAAATTTTACCATACAGATGTGATCTAGATGCATGGTTTTATAAAAACAAACTCTTGGATCATCCAATTACGATGTATAAGAAGGATCTTTTAAGGCTTGAAAATTAATAGCTTATAATTTTCATAAATACACAAACATAAAAAATCACATTTCTTGATCCGATTACGATGATCTAATAGTCGATTCCAAGCAAATAGACTCTTGGTTCATACCAGATTACATATTTTGTTAGTTTATATATTCTTGATCCAGGGCAACTAAAATATGTAAACTGCTATGCATCAAGATTTTCAAAGTTTTTTTTTCTAAAATTTTACCATATGGATGCGATCTAGATTCATGGTTTTATAGAAACAAACTCTTGGATCATTCAATCACGATGTATAAGAAGAATATTTTAAGGCTTGAAAATCAATGACTCAATTTTCATAAATATGCAAGTATAAAAAATCACATTTCTTGATAATATTAATAGAAGTCACATTGCATTGTGGCTACTATTGGAAATGTAAATAGCAACAACATTACATTGTGGCTGCTAAAAAATGTTAATAGCAGCCACTTCAAAGTCACTGCTATTTCCTTTTCAATAGCAACCACTTTTGTGGCTGCAGTAGATTATTTTAAAAAAACTTTATTGCCTACCCAATAGAAGCCACAAATGCAGTTGTAGTAGATTATCAAAGGCCACTTGAGAAAGTGGCTACTAATACACAGGTATTAGCAACCACTAAAAGTGTGGCCGTTACTGCTTTCCCAATAACAACCACTAATATGATTGCAATAGATTATCAAAGGATACTTGAGAAAGTGACTCCTAATATACATGTATTAGCAGCCACTAAAAGTGTGGCTATTATTGTTTACACACTTATGGTCCCTATTGTTTAATAAATTATTTTCTCGTGCTTATTAATTATTTCTTATTGCATGAATAGTTAATTGAGTTATGAATTTGTCTTAATTGCATCTTTCTAAAATATTGCATGAATCTTATTTATGTTCTTTTTACTTATTTATTTCATTAGAGGGATTCATACACATAATTCTTTGGATTCTGACACCCTTACTTTTATGTTTTTTGCAGCTTCAGATGCCCAGTGAGACGACTTATTTTGAGGGGACTACACGATTGCTTGGCAGATGCCTTTGGACAACATGACTCTTCTTTTTGCTTTATTTATATTTTACTTGCTTATATCTCATACTATATGCACTTTAATTAAATAAAGTATGCTTTGGTTTGGGTTGAAAGATGAGTATAAGATCCCTTGTAATGGTGATTGTGTTTAACTGTAAGGGCCCCGAGTTTCTGAGAATATTTCTGCAATGGTTTAAAAAAAATTTGCCATTTTTTCATGGGTACAAGTTGGGGTCATTACAGTAATACTACAAGGGAGGAAGAAATGTCCCTCTAAACCCCACAGGCCATTGCAGCTTCAGAGCCATCTACGATGACCTTAGGTAAATATTAATCTAATATTTCTTTAGTATAATTAAAAATTTATTATTATCATTCCTATTAGTATTTATTTATTAGTATAAATTTTAGCAACTTTAGAATCCTTCCAACGCAAATATGGGAAGAACAAATATGTAACCCACTAGAAGCAAATCAAGCAATGAAAGACTTCAGTAACTATCAAGCCTAAGATACAAGGAGTCGTAGGCGAGGGCACCTCTGTATTCTCTAGGAGGCATTCATGCATCATCAGAGAGCAGACCAACATCACTTACAAATTGTAGATAAAGGTCTCAGAAGATGAGAAGATGATGTTATGTGAGGCAGTATATATAAGTATATTATCTAACTATATTTTGATAAACAAATTAGTCCATAAAAAAAGTTGCTAACTATATTTTGATAATTTGGTGTAGGTCAAATTTGATTTAGATAAGGATATAACTAAACACCATGCTACCGTGGATAAACAACTTTAGTTATCATACTTAAGGGTGCGAGAAGGCTTTTACAAGCATTACCAGAGGTTTAGACATAATGAAGTAGCAAAACATCCTTCTGAAGGAGTCGACTCTGAAATGTCGAAAGAGATTTATAACTTTTCATCGGAGACTATTGGATGGTAAATATTCATAAGTAAATAAATATTCAAATTTTAAATTTTTTGTGAACTAATTGATCTTATTTTGGTTAACAATAAATATCAGAGAAAAATTATGCGAATAGAGCAAAACAGATGGTTCAATATACCAGTGGACCATCTTCATACATTTAGAGGTTTCATATGAGGGTAAGTTTCTTATTCCTTATGTTTATTTTTTCTTCATACAGTAGTATAATGCTAAATATGTTTAATTTAATAAATTCTAAATTTGTTATTTGCAGATTGAAATGGAAGGTCACTACCGACAATGAGTGCATTATACAAAGAGATGCACACTCATTCAGATCACACAACATTCATCTGCAGCGAAGCAAAAGACACATTTATAAGTAACTCACATTGTATAGCAGCGTATTAGGAGCCATATTTATTTATTCTATTTTGTATATTAACATTAGTTACTAAAAACTAAATATTAACATCGTGCATAATAAGCTACACTCTATAAAGATTAAAAGTGATAAAATATATTCTTCATAAGGAAGCCCGTCGATGTCATAGTGAGACATCTTTGCTAAGATCTTTTGGGAGTGGTCTGGACATGTGAGAGGGATGGGTGCATTTGCCATTCTGTCTAAAGGCAAAGTTTGTGTTTCAAAGCTATCTTCTTAGCTAGAGGCGATACCGTTAGATCGCGAACAATTAAGAGAATAACAAAGGATAGACCGAAAGCAACAGGAGTGAGAGAGAAAAGAACAAGAGTGAGAGAGAAGAACGAGGCCGACTCCTAAGACCAAGAGTGAGAGAGAAAAAAAACTAGGAATCTCAAAAAGCAGATGCAGACTTTCATAAATTCTCTCAGACTGAACTCCTTATCCTAGATCTCTCTTATTTTCTCGTAGATAAGATGGCCATATGTCTATTTGTTATGTTCTAAGGACACCTATTTGTTGATATCTTCTTTTTCTGTTTGACCAATATTAATTTTTACCATAATGAGATATTGCAGTTAGTGTAAAACGGATATATATATATATATATATTGAATTGAAGTTGATATCCTCTTGAATGTGAAAAGATGTTTTGTTAATGTTATCTTTATGCTTTTTCAGATTCTCATAGAAGTGCAAAAAATGGTGAAAGGATTATTGAGCCTTCAATCATAATGTGATTAAAATATCTATAAGTTATCAAACTAAATTTTCATACTGCTATGATCATCATTAACATTGTCATAATTATTTTTTTATATATTTTTTTTGAATTATCAGATTGTACTCATTCTTGAAGTGTGTTTGTTGCAAGTTTGAAGAGGATATAGGAGAGGGGGTTGGAGATGATATATGTTTGTTTTTTGAAGTGTATGTTATATTTAAATATATGTTTGAAGTTGAATGCTTGAGGGGGTTGGGGATGCTGAATGTTTGAGGAGGTTGGAAGAGTTTATGTTCATATTTGAAATGAAGTTAAATGCTTGAGGATATTGGAGATGATGAATGTTTGAGGAGGTTAGAGAAGTGTATATTTATATTTGAATGTATTCTTCAAGATGTATAAACTGTAGTCTATGTTTATATTTGAATTGATGTTTGAAGTGTATGTTTATATTTGAATGAATATATGTTTGTGGATGTTTGAAGTATATATTTGAATTGTATTTGTTGTTTTGTTTAATGTAATATAAAATTTTTTAAGACTAATATAAAAAAATTATTTTTTGTAGGTTTAAGGCCGATAACTGCGATATTCTTGTATCATTGTTATCGGCTTTAACCTTATGTCACCATTATAGGTTTAACAGTGACTTAATTGTTGCCTTCATAGCCTATAATGGTGACTTCTCATCGTTATCGACTATAACAACGAGTTAACTCTCTCTGTTGCAAGCTACAAAGGTGACACAAAAATGTTGCCATTATAGGTATGTTGTTATTATAGGGTGGGTCACTGCTATTGGTGTTCTCAGTTTCGGCAAGATTCCTCGTCAGTGTTAGGTTACACATTAACGATGACCTATAAATACTGTTATTATTACTCAACTGAGGCAAAAAATTGGTAATCTTTTTTTTAGCCGTTATAGACCTATAACAGCGATAAATAAAGTAATGGTGACAAAAAAGTCACCGCTATTGACCCTCATTCTTGTAGTGATTGCTTACCCAATAGCAGTCGTTAATGTGGTTACTGGAGATTATCGAAAGCCACTTGAGAAAGTGGCTGCTAATACCTGTTTATTAGCAATCACCTTTAATGTTACCGCTATTGTCCACCCAACATCAACCACATTTTTGAGTAGCTGCTATTGCTACCTATTCTTGTAGTGTGATATATATATCAAATTACTAAGTATATGCTCTTTCAGACCCATGCTGCATATGATCCATCCAAGTTGATACCATAGCTCATTCACAATGAAGCATAACTTCAGTTTCAAAACTTGCACAAGCAAACCATCAAATTTAGGCAAAAGCCTTACAATCTAAGGGACTCTTGATAATAAGAAGCACAAATCTTCCATATCTAAGCATATATTTTCATTTTCTCACTAATTAATCATAACATTGGGTGGCAGCTTTGCTCCAAAAAGTACCTCTAGACAACAATATAAATGGATAATTAACTAGAGTGGCGTCTCTCCTGGGAAAGAGGCCAAGAAAGTGGCAGATTTCCTAACTCTTACTATGAGGCAGCAGTCGTTGGGAGAATTCAAACTTTTTCTCAATGAGGAAGTGGGGGGCTTGTAAGTACTTCATTCTCCAATCAGAAGTCTTTTTCTTTTCAGGGTGCGTCAATCTCTTCTTCCCTAGTGGGCTGCCTGGCTTTCGTTTTGCTCCTCCATCCAAATCTTAGCTAATATGCAATTTGGCGATCTGCCAAAGTCAATTTGCATAATCTATTAAGCATAGTTGATTATTTAAAATCAGTTGATTATTTTAAATAAGTTGATAGTTTAAAACATGATTGTTTAAAATAAAGCAATGAAGCCGGTTGTTTACAGTTCTGTCCTGCTTTTCATTTAAAACATGATTTTCATTTCTTTCCTGTTTTTAAAATATTATTATTTACATAAAAGCATAATAACAAAGTGACACTAGTGCTATGTCTACGATCTTGCATACGAAGGGCTTGCGATGGAAGTAGGGCGAGTGACATTCTGTTGTACTACTAACACTAGCTGTACTTAAGTAGTTTCACAGTGCATTTTTCATCAAATAGGCAAACAGGCATTGCAACCTTTTAGAGAAAGAGCCCCCCATCTGTTTGAGTCATTGGGAGCTTTAAAAAGAAAACCGATTATTTGATCCACTCTCCCACCATACACAAAGATCTAATGCAATTATTTGTCTCCTTTTCCCTGACCCCCTAACTTGACCTGTTTAAGTTTGGCTCGAACTCGTCTGAAAGATTTAATGAGCTGAGCTTGAACAGGCAGTCGAGCTCAGCGAAGCTCAATTAATTAGCTTGATTAAGCTCATTTTATATAGGTATATAA
This sequence comes from Nuphar pumila, assembly GCF_984573655.1. Taxonomy (NCBI): domain Eukaryota; kingdom Viridiplantae; phylum Streptophyta; class Magnoliopsida; order Nymphaeales; family Nymphaeaceae; genus Nuphar; species Nuphar pumila. Next base: position 82,566,054 of record NC_143263.1, on the reverse strand, counting down.
TGCCTTGAGTTTAGTATAAGTACCAATTTTCGTTGACAAAATTAACAAAAATAAGGGTCTCACCCTAATGTTGGGCTTTCATGATCAAATCTCAGCAATTCTTTATTGATTTCCATAATTTTTTGTTAAATAAAAATGATCAGCTCGAGCCGAGCCGAGTCCTGTTCGAGCTTGGCCTTAGTCGATCATATGTACTGTACAAATTAAGCCAAGCTTGGATCGAACCCGGCTCGTGTGCAGCCCTACCCCTAATGCAGCTTTCGATGGGTATAAAGGTGTTTTATCCTTGATTTAGATATAAATAAGTGCTCAATTAGCAACAATTTTTTCCACTCAACCAAAGGTGTGTGTGTGGGGGGTGGGGTGGGGGGGAGGGGGGTAACATAAAAAGTCGTGCAAGTCACTTGAATTGATAAATCGACATTGGTCTCAAAGTCATTGAGGATCATAAGGATCCGTTTAAGGGCCTCTATGAGATCTTAACAACATCATAGCATGCTTAATTAGCTCTTACCCTATCTATGTTAGGTTCTTTAACCATTGTTGTAGCCCACCACATCTACTCTATGCCACCCTATCTACACCTAGCTACTGATTATAGTACACTAACTTTGGTTATTCACACATTACATGTGGATCAGTGAGTTTCTATGTTATGTTACATGAAGTATTTGATACTGTCAAGTGCAACTATTACTCTTTTCCCTGCCTGATGACCAAGTCCAGCAAAACCTTTGGATTCTAATGGCTTGAAAATGGATCTGATATGACTGGAAGAACTTTCTGAATCCATCATACATGTTTGTATTTTCCATGTTCAAAAACTCATGAGTTCATACTTACTGGAGCCAGAGAACCATCAACTTCTTTTTGGTCTCATGAAAACATATTCAGGGTGAAAATAATTACTTTAAAATTTTAAATTCATTTGAAAGAGTAAAAAATAAACAAAAATAAAAAATAAAACAGTAATAGGCATAAGGAGCTAGGGGGTGTGATTTAGTAGTAGGTAGCAAACTAGCTTTGTTACATCTCCCACTGGGAACTGCAGGTTTTTTGGTATATCACACTCATGCATTTGCGATCCATGTGAATGTATTGATACTACTGACATTTCTATTTGCTCATAGTTCTCATTTGATATAACCTGATAAAGCAAATCTTGGTTTTTCTTTCCCTTGTGACGAGCCCGAAAGAAGCACATGCCTGGGATCGTGTCTTCTTATGTCGATTCGGGATGTATAATGCGATTAGTAATATTCCATTTCAGCTAGAAAAATGCAGTAGTTGGTTGCTTAGGGTAGTATAGTGATCAAGGGTTGATAACTCAGTATTGGGGAAAACTTTGCATAGAGTTTCATTACAATTAATGGGTGGCTGCAATATATATATATATATATATATATATATATATATATATATATATATATATATATATATATATATATATATATATATATATATATAGAGAGAGAGAGAGAGAGAGAGAGAGAGAGAGAGAGAGAGTATAAAAAATTATAAAAAATTAGGCATGAGTGCCATAATAATATTAAGTTTTTTCAAGAAATAAGATGATTATTGTAAGATGAAGATGAATAGCTAATTTTAGCAAAAGGTTTTAAAACTATGGTGTGACTGTTATAATATCTTGGCTTTAGTTTTTAAGTTTCAGTTATTTAAATATATTTATATTTATTAGTGAACTTTTTTAATCTTAAGTTATATTTGGGTGTCTAATTTTAGAGTTCTAATCATTTTCATTTCCCATATTGTTCTCAACTTAAGATAAAAGAAAAATTGACATTACAAAGAACCGTGAAAAAAACTAATATTAAAAGCCCAACTTTAATTTATCCATTAATTTGTAAACTAATCATGATTGGTTTGTTGCCGCTGGTTAGTGATCACCTGCCACCAAATTGGCCAATATTGATGATTAATTAAACATTTAATCATGATTTGCCGTTGTTCCAAAGAAAATGCCGAGAAGCGTGGCTACCAATTTAGACTAATACCATTGTCTGTCGTAGCCGCACCCAAGTTGAAGAAAGTTTTTTTTTTTTTTTAAGATACAGAAATCCCAACTGCAACTTTGGTAAAATTATCTACTTCAGATTGGGATTGAATAAGATAGCTAGATGCAGGGGCGGAGCCATGATTCTAACCATACTCACATGTATCGTTAAAGGCAATTTTTAGGCGAGGGTATAATTCTGAGAGATTTTCAAAAGTTGATAAATTTCAGAAATATCTCGGAAAAATCTTGAGATTTTAAAAAATTGAAAAATATAAATAACAACAAAAAACCCAAAAAAATAATAAGTTGTGTATTATTTTTTTTTCAAAAATAAAAATAAACATATTTTAAAGGTTTAAAAATATAAAAAAACAAAAAATAGGAAATGCAAACTTATTTTCTTTTAAGTCAGAAAATATCACAAAAATATCATAATATTTTATATTTACCGATATTTTGAAAATATCAAGATATATTTTCGATATTATCGGTAACCTAGAAATTGCTGATAATATCATGATATTTTCAAAATATTGGTGATATCAGCGACTATGATTCTAACCTAAGGCGGCACAAATACAAAGTAAAAAATATAATTACTAACAATATGTTTTTTTAGGAAAAATTACTAACAATATTGTTCATTTATGCTAGATAAAAACCTTAATATTCTAACCAAAATCAAATCACATAATGTTCATGAATTCATGTCGAATGGTAATTAGGAAAAGACACAAAAAACTTAAAACTATAAACTAAATATTTATATCATTATTAAAAAAACAAATTCAAAACTAGTCATTACAAACAACATAAATTATGCATTTATAATAAGAAGTAAAAAACCCTAATATTCTAACCAAAATCACATCTTACAATAAAACCAAAATCACATCTTACAATAATCATATATCCATGCCTAATGATAATTTAAAAAAAAGCACAAAAAAACCATAAACCTTCACTAAACATTTATGTCATTAAAAAAAACAAAATCCCAGTCCCTACAAACATTATAAATTATGCAGTTATGATTAATTAATAAAAAAACCCTTAATTTTCTAACCAAAATTAAACCACATAATATTCACGGATTCATGCCTAATGATAATTAACCAGACACTTAAAACCATAAACTAAACATTTATTTCATTCTTAAAAAAAGCAAATAAAAACCTTAAATCCTAACAAAAATCACATTATAGATATGCTAATTAAAAAAAACAAAAACCTAATTAAATATTTATGTCATTCAAAAAATCAAAATAGAAGAAATAAATCCTAACAAAAAACAAAGATTTAGGAGTTTGATAATCAAAACCAAACATTTATTAATGGAATCATGCTCAATGATAATTAAAAAGAAAGTACCAGATACAAATCCCTAAAACATTCATTATATAATCATATAATTAAAAAAAAAAATCAATACCCAAAATCCTAAAAGAAATCATAGATTTATGCTAATTGAAAAAGAACAAATAAAATCTCAAATATTCTAACAAAAAATAAAACATTCATTATTCATGCTTAATGCTAATTAAAAAAACAAGAAAACACACACACAATCATGAAAAGATCATATGCAATATGATTGCACAAATACGTGTGTATTAAGCACCTGATCACCCTTCATCTTATGGGCATGCCTGTCAGTTGTGGGGGCCAAGGCCTGATGGAGGGCAGTCAGGTGCTTAATGCACAAATTTTGTGCCATATGATTGCACCCCCATCCAAAATCTACAAAACCCTAGCAGGGTGGACAATCAGAGGAGGGGACCACAGCAAAGGCCAGTGGAACCTGAGAGAGAGAGAGAGAGAGAGAGAGAGAGAGAGAGAGAGAGAGAGAGAGAGAGAGAGAGAGAGAGAGGACCAGCAACCATAGTAGGGGCGGATGGCTGGCGTTGGCAGAGCTTCGTAGGCTCACAGGGAGAGCGGAGGGTGAGAGAGAGAGGAGGGGACCACCGACCACATTAATGGCGGACGCTCGTCGTCGGCAGAGCAGAGCCTCACAGGGAAGGCGAAGAGCCAGAGAGAGAGAGAGTGTAACGCTCCCCCCATCGTGGGGGGGTTACGGAAGGAGAAGGGGGTGACGCCCCTTCCTCTCCCACGAATCAGATCGTGGGAGAGGAAGCAGGCTACCCCCATTTATTTCAGAAGGTGGGAGGGGGTAACCGAGCAACCCCCCATGGCTATAAAAGCCATGGGGGGGGGGGGGGGGGGGGGGGGGGGCTCCTCTCATCTCCCCATTCTAAACAAGCAGAGAGGAAGCGTGAAGGGAGAAGAGAGATAGGAGCTCCGCTCGTCACCGACCATCAGGTAAGTTTTTCTCCCTGTCTTTTGATTTTCAACGCAGTGGTCATCGACAACGGAGGTGTCACCAGCGAGTTGCAGAGATGCAGGAGCAGGGAGAACCCTCTCTGTCTGGCTCTATTAGGGGGGGGGGGGGGGGGTCACAGAAGGGGGGGTTTCCCTCTGCTTTTGCCGTCATCAGTGACTGAAAATGAGGAGGTCCGATCACTGCCCTCGTCATTTCAGGAAAAGAAGAAGAAGGAAAGGGGTTTTCCTTTGCTACCGCTGTTGGGTCGGCAACCACTGACTATCAGCGAGCGCTGACGGCGCTGCCCTGCTTGCAGGAAGCTGCAACGAGTCCGACGACAGTAGAAGTTGACTATTGCTTGTCGTGATGACAAGCTCGGTCTGGAGTTTCTGCAAGTTGAGTCGGTCATCAGGCAAGATGTGAACCAACCTCAGTTGGTCGACCAGACCAAGTAGGCTTAGGCTGGAAGTGTCCAGACCAAGCCAAACGAAAAAAGAAAAGAAAAGAAATGATGTGTGTATATATGTGTTGTGACAGACCATAACAGTCTATACGAACCGAGTCGGGTCCAAAGTAGTTAGTAGACCGAGTCGGGTTTGTAATGGTGGACCGTTTCGGCCCAGACCGAAGGTGGACCCAATATGGGTTAGACCGACTAAGTCTAGACCGAGACAAACCGGATGCGGGTGCGATAGATTTATCGAGTGCGATGGAAAAATTGAAGTAACAAAGACTCGATTTTTCCATTACAAATTGGATTCGGGTTTGGATCTTAGTTTGGACCCAAAACTCAAGTTGGATTCAATTAGACGACCTGATTTAGATCGAGACAAACCCTTTTCAAGTAGGTTTGGATCAAGAATACCGAATTCATGATCCAAATCATAGTTGAGTTGATGACCTAAGTGGTCAAATTCTATTATGGATGTGGATCTTAATATAACATGATATAAAGAGGACATAGAAGTCATTGAAAGAGCAAAAAGACCATTTTGCCCTTGATACGTCTACACAAAATATACAAGGCATAGCTAAGTGCCCGAAGTCAGATCTATTCGATTTTTGAATCCATGGATTCTACTGCTTGAGTAGAGTCTATTAGTAGGGGATGTGTGAACAAACTCTGAAAGAATGGAGTCAGAGTCGACAATTAAGTTTAAGAGTGTTTTGGTAATTTTGATGATATGAGGTATTCGTTGTTTTCAGATCAAGGGTTGCGATTGGAATTTAAGCGTTCCAGGTAAGTGAACATTTGCAAATTCCTCCTTAGTTAATTAAAACACATGCTAGCTAGTTTATGCATTCTTTAATGTGATTCCAATGCTTCAAGTATGCTAGTTCTGTTATTGAGGATAGACACTGTTTTGCATGCTTAGGAATCTATAAAATTCAAGTGTGATGCTTAAACCTGATCATGCATATTTTCTGAGTGATGAAATAAATGTGGCATGACATGATTGCATGTATGAGATTGATGTATTAAGTGAAAATTGAGGGTAGAGTTCCGAAGTCTCAAGGTAGGTATTACCTTGGGGATATGTCACGCTTATGCCTTGGGAGGGGCATTGTAAGGGTCGTGAATTAATCTATGGTGGGTTACCATCCTTAACAGTTCAGACATGTAAACATGGGTTAAAAAGTAATTAGTGGATATACATTGAGGATTGTATAACACACAAAATTCAAGGTGTGAATTTCGAGTAAAAGTTGTCTATAGGATGACCACCAAATGTATGATGGGAACTCTACTAGGAGGCATGGTCTGGGGAAATGTTGAGGTGTGTACCTCTTAAGCAACCTGGGAATATCTCAGACGTTTCTAGGTAACCCTTAGGGGTTAAAACATTGCCCACTAGACACATGTAGGACGTAGCATGAACCACAAAACCTTGGGGGCAGGTATAGCTCCTTGAGACACCTTGGGGGCAGGTATAGCCACCCTGGCTCTTCGGCTAGCTACCGTTTGAGTCCCTTCGCTCCCGGCTTGCAACCGGCGAGCTGCTGCAGCACCTGTGTCCGTAGTCTGGGCCGGTTTGGACTACGTTGTTTGTGAGTGGTTCATAAGTATGGCCAACATTGTAGACTCTGAGTTGTCTACATGGGTTGCTACGCCCAAGGAGGCTATGTCCGGAATAGCCGATTAGAGTAGAAGAGTTGTCTGAAAATGATAATAGAGATGCGGTAAAGGGGGTAAAACTCATAACTAACATGTGTGCATAAGTAGCAAACTAAACTAAGACTAGGAGCTTAGAGCTCACTACAGTTGCAACAGTCGTGTCTATTTATAAATGGAATCTTACTGGGTTGTAGACTCACCCCCCTTCTTTTGGTTGCAACTGTAGGTTCAGGGACTGCTGCCACCACTCTCAGGACTTAGTACAATTCTGCCACATCAGAAGTATGGTTTTTTTACTTTTTATTCTGCTTTTGTCTTTGGATGGTTATGCTATTGTAAATGGATGTATGGACCTTCAAGTATTGAATAAAAGAAGAAAAAAAAATTTCTGGCACGATTTTGAGTTGTTTTTGAGATTATGGAGAAATTTCCCTCTGGGAACTAACGTCCACGAACCCGGGCTCGAGAGGCCCCGGATCGGGTCGTTACAAGTGGTATCAAAGCCAGGTTTCAATGAGAAAAATTGAATTGTAGAGGAAGATTTGGTTAGAATTTGAATTAAGTTGAAGGTCCTAAAAGAACGATAATTACAACCATCCAAAGGAATATGTGGCAAAAGAGTCATAGGAAGGTCCTGAACTTATGAGTGTCTCTTGTTAGCAGGAATGAATATTAACAACGATAGTGGCAACGAGAGCGACCGTAGAGGCGGTAGGAACTCTGGGAGGCAGAGGCATCCTTATGTGATCCAAACGGATCAGATGGTTGCCGTTCTTTCGCTCTTCGTGACAGCCATGATGGACGTCACCAGGGCAATGGGGAGTATGACACCTCCCGTTCTTTCTCCAGCCCCAGTTTCAGTCATAATCAACAACTGGGGGTACAATGATCGAGAGGAAGAGGTAGCACCACCCCAACCATCCGTTGGAGAATCGCCAGGGTCACGAGGACGTCCTCCATATAGGCACGTCCGAAGAGGTTCACTGGCAAATCAAGGTGGTAGGGGAGCTGCAGCATGTTGCTCGGGCTGCGACAGGTCTCGTTTCGGCCAATATAGGGCAGGACCGAGCAATACTACCAGTAGCGGGAGAAGTCAGGAGCAACCCGGTGCATCCGGTCATGAGGGTGTACAAGAGTCGATGGCGCAACAAGGTAGAGACACTAATGTCATGAAGAATGAACAAATAAGAGAATCAGTGCAACCTCTTCGAGGAATGGCCTTACTGAGGAGAGGCAGGGGACATATGAATAGGCACACATACTTACGTGCTCTTAGCAACATGGCAGTGCCAGCACCAGTTAGGGTTCCATCAGACTCCGAGGAAGAAGAAGAACCTACTTACACCCCTCGTACCCCGACACCTTAGTGTTTGTTTTGTTTAAATCGTGTAATAAAGGCCTATGGTTGCCTAGTGATAGTAGTAAGTAACGGGTTGTATTACGGAAGAACCCGTGTAAAGTTGTAAAAACGTTGTTATTATTAATAAATAGTAAGTTCTTACATCAAATGTGCAAACCTGTGTGGGAGCAAGCAGGAATTTTAGTAATCACTTTATTCATATTGCAGTATGAGGACTCGTCAGGGAACATCGTACCAGTCAAGAGGTTCTCAAGTAAGCAAGAGACAGGCAGGCCCTTCTCAAGCAAGGCATGTGAGTGAGGGCTCTGCAAGGAGAAGTGTGGCAAGCCCCATTGGTCCTGTGTCTCCACAAGCATCAGATAGTCTACCTCCAAGAAGCATGGGAGCAGAAGGTAGAGGTGCCTCACCAGTTTCACCTCGACACGAACGTGCTACAGTTGGTAGTGGTGTGCCTCCCGGTTATACCACAGAAAGAATTTTGTATGAGCTATTACAAAATTCATTACATCAAAGTCAAAACCAAGTAGCATCAGGAAGCAATTCTTGGGCTGAGAAGTTCAAGAATATGAGAGTGCCCACATTCGACGGAACTTCTGGAGGAGTAGCAGCAGAGAAATGGATGATGCAAGCAGAGAAAGCACTGGATGTGATACAGTGCCCAGAGGACCAGAAAGCATGGGTCGCGGCATCAAACTTAATTGGGGACGCTGAGTACTGGTGGCGATCCATCAGAGATGTCCTGGGAAGTGGAGAGTTTGTTTCCTGGATTACCTTTAGGAACAAGTTCAACAGACAATTCTTTCCCAGGATCGAGAGGATGGAAAAAGAAGAAGAATTTAGAAAGCTCAAACAGAGAAGTATGAGTGTAGCAGCCTACACCGCAAAGTTCAATTCATTATCCAGATTTGCGAAGGCTTTAGTATCTTCTGAGAAGCAAAAATGCAAGCTATATGAGCGCGGATTAAAACCTGAAGTTCTGAGGATGGTGGGACCTCTGCAAATTCGGAGGTTCGACAGGTTGGTGGAGATGGCATCTCGGTACGAGTTTTGGGATGCTCGAACAACAAAATCGGAGATACAAGAGAAACCAAAGCAAGTACAACAAGGACAAACTAGTTCGTCGTCCCGAAGGTTTTTCAAGAAGAGGCAAGGCAACGACAGATCTTCGAAGCCACATGAGGGAAGTAGTGCAGAAAACAACAATAAGCAGCAGGGGAAGAAGCCTGAACAACCTGAAGCAAAGAAACCTCGATACCGAGGAGCGCCTTCCAAGAGCAACAATTGTAGGACTTGCGGCTTCAAACATGAAGGTTGTTGTGATGATAAGAATATTAAATGCTACAATTGCAGTCAAATGGGACACATTGCAAGGAAATGTCCCCAGCTCGTACAGGGAGAAGGAACAAAACCCAGGGAGAAACCAGTTGCTCCAGGACGAGTTTATGCAGCAACTCTGCAAGAAGCTTTGACTAGCCCTGACGTGGTGGAAGGTACACTCCAAATTTCTGGTGTTAGTGCACATGTTCTAATTGATTCAGGTGCTACACATAGTTTTGTGACCCCTATTTTTGCTGCACTATTACCTGTTTCACTGGTACCTCTAAAAATAAAATATCAAGTAGAGACACCAGTAGGAAAGTCGGCGTATATAGATGAAGTCATCCAAGGATGCATGGTACAAGTCGAAGGACGTCTATTGTCGGTAGACCTTCTAATACTGAACTTTAAGGGAGTGGACGTTATCTTAGGCATGGATTGGTTATCTAACCATCATGCAACGATTAATTGTCGAGGAAAAAGTGTCAGTTTTCAACACCCTGGAACTTCAACTATCGCTTTTCAAGGCGTTAGAAAACTTGCAAAACCGACAATCATATCATGTCTTCAAGCCAACCGGTATCTACAGAAGGGCTGGATTGGATACTTGGCTTATATGAAAACTGAGGATGATGATAAACTTTCAGTCACAGAAGTAGAGATTGTACGGGAATTCGTGGATGTTTTTCCGGAAGAACTTCCAGGACTTCCACCGGATAGGGAAGTCGAATTCCAGATAGATCTAGCTCCAGGTACAATGCCCATTTCTATTCCTCCATATAGGATGGGACCTACTGAACTCAAAGAACTCAAGGATCAACTACAGGAATTGTTGGATATCGGATTTATCCGACCATCAGTATCACCTTGGGGCGCACCAATCTTGTTCGTGAAAAAGAAAGATGGGTCATTGCGTATGTGTATCGACTACAGGAAATTAAATGCGGTGACAATAAAGAACATGTATCCTCTGCCAAGGATAGATGATCTATTTGATCAACTGCAAGGTGCAGCCTGTTTTTCTAAGTTGGATCTACGTTCTGGATATCATCAGCTAAAGATTCTGGAAGAAGATGTTGCCAAGACAGCGTTTCGTTCAAGATATGGTCATTATGAATTTCTAGTCATGCCTTTTGGGCTGACGAATGCACCAGCTGCATTCATGGATTTAATGAACCGAGTATTCAAACCATTCTTGGATAAGTTCGTGGTGGTGTTCGTGGATGACATCCTCATATATTCGGCCAGTAAGGAACAACACGCAGAACATTTGAGAATCGTTTTGCAAATACTTAGAGATCAGAAGCTATATGCTAAATTCTCTAAGTGTGCATTCTGGCTTGATCAAGTGTCATTTTTGGGACATATTATCAGTAAAGAGGGAGTGATGGCAGACCCAACAAAAGTTGAAGCGGTAACCAACTGGCCTACACCCAAGAATGCCACAGAAATTCGAAGTTTTCTTGGGTTAGCTGGTTACTACAGACGCTTTGTAGAAGGATTTTCTATATTGGCAGCTCCCATGACTAAGCTCACAAAGAAAGAAATAAAGTTCGAGTGGAATGAGAAGTGCGAGAAAAGCTTTCAAGAAATCAAGAAGCGATTGACCACGGCACCAGTGTTAGTTTTGCCTTCTGGCACTGGAGGTTTTACCATTTATAGCGATGCATCACATAAAGGATTGGGTTGCGTTCTGATGCAACATGGCAGGGTTATCGCATATGCTTCAAGACAACTAAAGGTGCATGAGATAAATTATCCAACTCATGACCTAGAATTGGCTGCAGTAGTATTTGCACTCAAAATATGGCGACATTACTTATATGGAGAACAATTTGAGGTATTCACTGATCATCAAAGTTTAAAATATTTGTTCTCCCAAAAGAAACTGAATATGAGGCAACGTCGATGGCTAGAATTATTAAAAGATTATGATTTTGAGCTGAAGTATCACCCGGGGAAAGCTAATGTAGTAGCTGATGCACTCAGTCGAAAAGCAGAATCAGTCACAAGACTATCCATATCAAGTCTGCTGGTGAGCATTGTAGATCAAAAAGCAGAAGTACAATGCCTTCAGGGTCGACTGATGTTTGTCCAAACAACCTTAGGGTCAGAAATTTGGGACAAAATCAAAGAAAAGCAACTCCTAGATCAAGAGTTAGAAAGAATCAGGTCAACAACAAACGATGGTGAAGATCCAAACTTCAAAGTAGACGACCAAGGTATGCTGAGATTTCAGGATCAGATATGTATTCCTAAGGATGAGGAACTTAGGAAACAATTGCTTGCAGAGGCACATCATTCAAAGTATTCCATTCACCCTGGAAGTACAAAGATGTATAGGGATTTGAAGAATAATTTCTGGTGGAATGGAATGAAGAGAGATATTGCTGAGTATGTTAGTAAGTGTCTAATATGTCAGCAAGTAAAGATTGAACATCAGAGGCCGGGTGGCCTATTGCAACCACTACCTATTCCTGTATGGAAGTGGGCAGATATAACGATGGATTTTGTTATAGGATTTCCTAAGACCAGAGAGGGAATGAATGCGATTTGGGTAATTGTTGATAGACTGACCAAGTCTGCACATTTTTTCGCATGCAAGACAACGTGTTCCTTTGAACAATTAGCTCGACTTTTCATAAAAGAGATAGTGAGATTGCACGGAGTGCCAGACTCCATTGTTTCTGATAGAGATTCGAAATTTACCTCCAAGTTTTGGCAAAGCTTTCAAGAAGCAATGGGAACTCAGTTGAAAATGAGCACAGCTTTCCACCCGCCGACGGATGGGCAGTCAGAAAGAACCATCCAAACGCTGGAGGATATGTTGAGAGCATGTACACTAGAGTATCGAAACTCATGGCACGATATTCTGCCGCTAATTGAATTTGCCTATAATAACAGCTTCCAAGCTAGTATTGGGATGGCTCCATATGAAGCCTTATATGGGAGAAGTTGTAGGACGCCGCTATGCTGGGACCAAGTTGGTGAAAGAAAAACCTTAGGACCGGAATTGGTTCAGCAAATGGAGGAGCAAATCAGATTCATTCGTGAAAGACTCCAAGCAGCCCAAAGTCGTCAGAAAAGTTATGCAGATAAGAGGCGACGTGAGTTGGAGTTTGAGTTAGGTGATCACGTCTTCTTAAGGATATCACCGTTTAAAGGGGTAATGAGGTTTGGAAAGAAGGGCAAACTAAGTCCAAGATATATCGGACCATTTGAGATTTTGAAAAGAATAGGTTCTACAGCCTATCAGTTGGCATTACCCCCATCGCTTTCCAGAATACATAATGTATTTCATGTATCCATGTTAAGAAAGTACGTGCCAGATCCTTCACATATACTGGATACAGTGGAGTCAGTGTTAGACATTCAAGAAGATTTAAGTATTCGGGAAGAACCAATTGAAGTAATTGAATTTAAGAAGCATAAGCTAAGAAACAAGGTTGTCCCAATGGTCCTAGTGAGATGGAAGCATCATAGTAAAGATGAAGCTACATGGGAGAATGAGACAGATATGCACGCACAATTTCCCCAATTATTTTCGAGAAAGATTCGGGACGAATCTTTTTGTAAGGAGGGTGGAATTGTAACGCTCCCCCCATCGTGGGGGGGTTACGGAAGGAGAAGGGGGCGACGCCCCTTCCTCTCCCACGAATCAGATCGTGGGAGAGGAAGCAGGCTACCCCCATTTATTTCAGAAGGTGGGAGGGGGTAACCGAGCAACCCCCCATGGCTATAAAAGCCATGGGGGGGGGGCTCCTCTCATCTCCCCCATTCTAAACGAGCAAAGAGGAAGCGTGAAGGGAGAAGAGAGATAGGAGCTCCGCTCGTCACCGACCATCAGGTAAGTTTTTCTCCCTGTCTTTTGATTTTCAACGCAGTGGTCATCGGCAACGGAGGTGTCACCAGCGAGATGCAGAGATGCAGGAGCAGAGAGAACCCTCTCTGTCTGGCTCTATTAGGGGAGGGGGTCACAGAAGGGGGGGTTTCCCTCTGCTTTTGCCATCATCAGTGACTGAAAATGAGGAGGTCCGATCACTGCCCTCGTCATTTCAGGAAAAGAAGAAGAAGAAGAAGAAGGAAAGGGGTTTTCCTCTGCTACCGTTGTTGGGTCGGCAACCACTGACTATCAACGAGCGCTGACGGCGCTGCCCTGCTTGCAGGAAGCTGCAACGAGTCCGACGACAGTAGAAGTTGACTATTGCTTGTCGTGATGACAAGCTCGGTCTGCAGTTTCTGCAAGTTGAGTCGGTCATCAGGCAAGATGTGAACCAGCCTCAGTTGGTCGACCAGACCAAGTAGGCTTAGGCTGGAAGTGTCCAGACCAAGCCAAACGAAAAAGAAAAGAAAAGAAATGATGTGTGTATAAATGTGTTGTGACAGACCATAACAGTCTATACGGACCGAGTCGGGACCAAAGTAGTTAGCAGACCGAGTCGGGTTTGTAATGGTGGACCGTTTCGGCCCAGACCGAAGGTGGACCCAATATGGGTTAGACCGACTAAGTCTAGACCGAGACAAACCGGATGCGGGTGCGATAGATTTATCGAGTGCGATGGAAAAATTGAAGTAACAAAGACTCGATTTTTCCATTACAAATTGAATTCGGGTTTGGATCTTAGTTTGGACCCAAAACTCAAGTTGGATTCAATTAGACGACCTGATTTAGATCGAGACAAACCCTTTTCAAGTAGGTTTGGATCAAGAATACCGAATCCATGATCCAAATCATAGTTGAGTTGATGACCTAAGTGGTCAAATTCTATTATGGATGTGGATCTTAATATAACATGATGTAAAGAGGACATAGGAGTCATTGAAAGAGCAAAAAGACCATTTTGCCCTTGATACGTCTACACAAAATATACAAGGCATAGCTAAGTGCCCGAAGTCAGATCTATTCGATTCTTGAATCCATGGATTCTACTGCTTGAGTAGAGTCTATTAGTAGGGGATGTGTGAACAAACTCTGAAAGAATGGAGTCAGAGTCGACAATTAAGTTTAAGAGTGTTTTGGTAATTTTGATGATATGAGGTATTCGTTGTTTTCAGATCAAGGGTTGCGATTGGAATTTAAGCGTTCCAGGTAAGTGAACATTTGCAAATTCCTCCTTAGTTAATTAAAACACATGCTAGCTAGTTTAGGCATTCTTTAATGTGATTCCAATGCTTCAAGTATGCTAGTTCTGTTATTGAGGATAGACACTGTTTTGCATGCTTAGGAATCTATAAAATTCAAGTGTGATGCTTAAACCTGATCATGCATATTTTCTGAGTGATGAAATAAATGTGGCATGACATGATTGCATGTATGAGATTGATGTATTAAGTGAAAATTGAGGGTAGAGTTCCGAAGTCTCAAGGTAGGTATTACCTTGGGGATATGTCACGCTTATGCCTTGGGAGGGGCATTGTAAGGGTCGTGAATTAATCTATGGTGGGTTACCATCCTTAACAGTTCAGACATGTAAACATGGGTTAAAAAGTAATTAGTGGATATACATTGAGGATTGTATAACACACAAAATTCAAGGTGTGAATGTCGAGTAAAAGTTGTCTATAGGATGACCACCAAATGTATGATGGGAACTCTACTAGGAGGCATGGTCTGGGGAAATGTTGAGGTGTGTACCTCTTAAGCAACCTGGGAATATCTCAGACGTTTCTAGGTAACCCTTAGGGGTTAAAACATTGCCCACTAGACACATGTAGGATGTAGCATGAACCACAAAACCTTGGGGGTAGGTATAGCTCCTTGAGACACCTTGGGGGCAGGTATAGTCACCCTGGCTCTTCGGCTAGCTACCGTTTGAGTCCCTTCACTCCCGGCTTGCAACCGGCGAGCTGCTGCAGCACCTGTGTCTGTAGTCTGGGCCGGTTTGGACTACGTTGTTTGTGAGTGGTTCATAAGTCTGGCCAACATTGTAGACTCTGAGTTGTCTACATGGGTTGCTACGCCCGAGGAGGCTATGTCCGGAATAGCCGATTAGAGTAGAAGAGTTGTCTGAAAATGATAATAGAGATGCGGTAAAGGGGGTAAAACTCATAACTAACATGTGTGCATAAGTAGCAAACTAAACTAAGACTAGGAGCTTAGAGCTCACTACAGTTGCAACGGTCGTGTCTATTTGTAAATGGAATCTTACTGGGTTGTAGACTCACCCCCCTTCTTTTGGTTGCAACTGTAGGTTCAGGGACTGCTGCCACCACTCTCAGGACTTAGTACGATTCTGCCACATCAGAAGTATGATTTTTTTTTACTTTTTATTCTGCTTTTGTCTTTGGATGGTTATGCTATTGTAAATGGATGTATGGACCTTCAAGTATTGAATAAAAGAAGAAAAAAAAAATTTCTGGCACGATTTTGAGTTGTTTTTGAGATTATGGAGAAATTTCCCTCTGGGAACTAACGTCCACGAACCCGGGCTCGAGAGGCCCCGGATCGGGTCGTTACAGAGAGAGAGAGAGAGAGAGAGAGAGAGAGAGAATGCCTAACCAAAGGGAGGTCGGCCCCCTTTGGAATTGGGCACCAGTGCTCACCTTGATCCTACACTGCCCATGCTATCAGCTGGTCATCTTTTTAAGGGATTTCAGTGGGTCAGGGTGGGCACATGCCCACCCTCCGGCTAAGGTGGCTCTGCCCCATGGTTAGGTCGGACTATCATAATCAAGGGGCCTGTGTTCGAATCTCATAGGCCATCCCCGGCCAAGCTTGCTGGTAATAAAAAATGATGTCTATTTGGAATAAAATAAAAGGCGAGCATAAAATTGTTAGTAAATTGTCATGGTAGCATCTCTTCTAATACGTATCCAATCCTTATAAAAAATCCCTTTTGAACACGTCTGCCAAAAACAAAGCATCAGACAGTTGGAGCTGGGTTGTGCCTAATCTTTCTTTTCTCCAAAAACCCAAGATTAGATTTCTTATGTTTTCTTTTTCTTTTCTTTTTTCAACACACAAATTTAGCTTCTTTAAGAAATGAAATATGTTATAATGTCCCTCATTACATATATCTAAATAGTGCAATGTTTGGCGCTAAAATATATGGATACTGAGAAAAATCTGTTTCTAACAACTAAACAAAACAAATATAACACTCATGTAAACTTTGGTAATGTAAGGTATTGGGCAAGCAAGCACACACACTATAATGGGCTTAGTTTAACGTGGATCGGGCATTGTTGCCTAGATCCACGATCAGAAAGCTTCTCTTCACTCTCTCACACGATTTCCTTGATAGCGGAAGTTCCTTATATCATAAGAGTTTTACATAAGGAATGAGCTCTTTCTAATTCAACTGATCTCCTATTGCTTACAAGTTTGAAGCAATTATTTATATTCTGAATGAGCCAATTGGAGCTAAGCTCAGTAGGTATAGATTCCAAATTCTATTATTTTCAACTCTGAAAAACTATATTTTTTGTAAATGAGCTACCTCGTGTTCGGCTCATTTAGCTTTGGCTCTTGGCTTAACATAAGAAACAAGCTTAGCTTGAACACCCTCTGTGCAGTTTGTTCTACTCATTTAACAGCCCTGGATCCAATATTGCTCACTCGAACCCAAGTATGAATCTAACACAGCTGAGATACTTTTCATGATTAGATGTGTTTTGAGAGTGAAAAAACAACAACAACAATGTGTATAGCACTAAAATTTGATGATACAAACATCGAATTTTCTGGTTAACTTGATGCGATCCAAAGCATGATTTTCATAAATAATAGATTCCTCAAAACATAGCTGTAACTTTTTTTTTATGTGTTCAGCACGTTCAGTAGATAAAAACTGTTTTTAAGGGTCACTAATTTCCAGGATAAAAGTAGTGGTTATATAGTACAGATAAAATACTATCCGATGGACAAACAACTCTGTCAGAAATCGCTTTCATGCTTGGACATATATCAGAAAGACTTTGGAGTCGTCCACTGACGAAAGCTCATGGAAAAGAAAAAAAAATGAGGAAGAAAATGGGTTATTTAATCCATAAAATTCCAACAAATCCAGACAAAAGACTTCACGCGTTCTTGCTTTTTCCTGCTTTGTGAAATAATAGACCTTTCTGACACCAATCATAGACTTTTCAAGTTCACCTTTTTCCACTCCTGCTGAGAGACGGATATCACCTTCTTTCTTCTCATAGCCAGCACCCTTTTGGAACAGAATATACCCAGAAAAGATGAGGTATTCTTTCCTACCATGTTAGTTTACAGAAGCAGGACGTGATCTTTCTCTTTTCTTTTAGTTTTTAGCTTTTCCCTGGGTGAGAAAGGGGAACCAAGATCAAAAGAAGAGGGTGGTAATGATGGTGTTGATCAATGCAAAGATGCTGCTGCTGTTGCTGTTCATTGTTTCTTCATCGTTTTTGGTCGTCACCTCGGAGGGAAGTTCCAGTTCTTCAGGAAACAAAGTGGTTCTGGATCTGGGTTTTCTTGAGAAGTTCGTGGACCAACTTCCTGATATGCCAAGGATTCGTGCTTACAGCTTTAAAGATGGCGTCCCCGTCTCCGAGACATTGAGGATTGGCATGTTCAAGAAAAACTGGGTACCCCATCTCTCTCTCTCTCTAAACTGCACCTTCATATTTAGTTGATCCATTAGTCTCTTCGTTAGGGTTGCTGCCATTTCCACAAATCCACTGCCGTGGCCGTGGAGCTGTTAGCAAATGAAAAGATGCCACGTATACAAGAGTCGACAAATATGAACACACATGGGCTGTTGCCTATACGGATCCAGTAAATCACCATTTTTTTCTAGGGATGGCAGTGGGGCGAGGCGGGGCGGGGCGGGGGACAAGGTCTCCACCCCCGCCCCGCCTCAAGATTTTATCCTCCACTCCCGCCTCCATCCCCGACCAGGATGGATTTTATCCTCCACCCCCGCCTTCATCCCCGTTTCATGTCCTCCATCCCCGGTTCAAACGGGGATACTGCGGGGAAAAGTGGTCGGGGCGGGGATCGTGGTGGGGAAAAGTGCACTTCCATCCCCGCCTCCATCCCCGGACGGGGATGGATTTTAACCTTCCTCCCCACCTCCATCCCCGTTTCATACCCTTCATCCCCAGTCCAAACGGGGCAAGGCGGGGAAAAGTGCACGTCCATCCCCGAACGGGGATGGATTTTAACCTTCCTCCCCGCCTCCATCCCCGTTTCATACCCTTCATCCCCAGTCCAAACGGGGCGAGGAGGGGATCGTGGCGGGGAAAAGTGCACGTCCATCCCCGCCTCCATCCCCGGAGGGGGATGGATTTTAACCTTCCTCCCCGCCTCCATCCCCGTTTCATACCCTTCATCCCCAGTTCAAACGGGGCGAGGCGGGGCGGGGCCCCGCTTTCCCCCGGTCCACTGCCATCCCTATTTTTTTGGCAGAGAAAGCTGGGGTTACCCACAATGTTGTCAGTATCGGTATCGGGTCTGAATGGTTT
The DNA here is from genome assembly GCF_984573655.1 of Nuphar pumila. Classification (NCBI taxonomy): domain Eukaryota; kingdom Viridiplantae; phylum Streptophyta; class Magnoliopsida; order Nymphaeales; family Nymphaeaceae; genus Nuphar; species Nuphar pumila. Next base: position 82,547,498 of record NC_143263.1, on the reverse strand, counting down.
AACCTACGATTCAGGTGAATACTTCTGAATCGGCTAAAAAATAATTAAAGTGTCAATCATGGCACGCGTTAAAACAATCAAAACAATATTTAAAATTTAATTTAAAGTTTTTTATATTTATTAAAAAATAACCAATTCAGGTTAGTTTCGTATCATTTTTCTGCACGATACGATACGATTGGGGTCGGATACTGACAACATTGGTTAGAAAGGGACTACTATACCATAGGGATTGAAACTTGCACCTTCCCAACACAAGGTGACTTGCACTAACTGTTCCTGCCAGACAAGCGCAAGCCCCCATTGGTTGGTCGGATCCAGTAATCACCATACCATAGTCGCAAAACCTCTTTCTTTAGAAATTATTGGGGAGAAAATCTAGTGATATTTTGAAGAAAAACTGTTTTTCTTAGAAAAATATTAAAAAAAATGGGTGTCTATAAATATGTGATGCACATAAACTTTTTTTTTCTAAACTGCTAATAATGAAAAACTAAATAATATAAAATAGAAAAAGTGTTTTTATCATGGTAAATTTTTTATTGAAAAGGTCAAGATTTCGAGTGTCATTGTAGTTAATTAACTTTTTACATTAAATACATAGGATATACTCGTTGAAAGCCCTAAATCTATACTTTTAAAATAAGGGTAAATTAAGACAACCCAATGCTAGCTTATGATTAAAGGAATTTGATTAAACAATGAGAAAACTTTGGTAGGAATTTGCAAACTCTCAAGCTTTTGGTGTGCACGTGAATTAGACTGAAAAGTGTGAGGGGCATTTGAAAATTTCCCTTTATTATAGATAAACCACCCAATTGTTTGCTATCACATTTAAGCTTTTTGCTTTTACCGCAAACCCATATAATTGATTAAAATAATTAAAATGATTAAAAATAACTGTAATATTTATTTTATTGGGAAAAAATGATTAAAATAACTTTAATATTTATTTTATTAAAAAAATGATTTTCGCAACCTTCGTTTTATTAAAAAAAAAAACAGAAAATGTTATGCAGTCGACGACACTAGTGTTAAACCTTATTTTTTATTTTCTTATGTAAAAATTCATTTTTTATTTTTCATCAATTTTATCGATGATGAAAACATGTCTAATTTGTTGGACTTGGCGGTTTTGTTTTCTCCTCTTGAATGCGACGCAGAGATTCCACCGGGACCTACCGGTGACCCGAGTCTTTGCATACGGCACCACCGCGGAGGCGGCGACGGTTCCGGGCCCCACCATCGAAGCCCTGCGCGGCACCCCAACCCTCGTCACGTGGGAGAACTACCTGCCCCGCCGGCACATTCTCCCGTGGGACCCCACCATCTCCGGCGTGGCGCTGCCCACGAGGCGGCGCACCGGCATCCCCACCGTCGTCCACCTCCACGGCGGCATCCACGGCCCGGAGAGCGACGGCAACTCCATGGCCTGGTTCACCCGCCGCTTCAAGGAGAAGGGCCCGGCGTGGAGCAACCGGACCTACCTCTACCCCAACGTCCAGCACCCGGGCAACCTCTGGTACCACGACCACGCCATGGGCCTCACCAGGGTCAACCTCCTCGCCGGCCTAATCGGCGCCTACGTCGTCCGCGACCCCTCCGCCGAGGCCCCGCTCGGCCTCCCGTCCGGGCCGGAGTTCGACCGCCACCTCGTCCTCTTCGACCGGAGCTTCCGGCCGGACGGCTCCATCTTCATGAACGCCACTGGCAACAATCCGGAGATCCACCCGCAGTGGCAGCCGGAGTACTTTGGCGAAGCCATCGTAGTGAACGGCAAGGCCTGGCCGTACTTAAAGGTCCACCGCCGCCGGTACCGGTTCCGCATCATCAACGCCAGCAACGCCCGTTTCTTCCGGCTGTTCCTCACCGGCGGCCTCGAATTCGTTCACGTCGGCTCCGACTCCGCCTACCTGCCCCACCCGGTCACCACCGCCAAGTTCCTGCTGGCTCCGTCGGAGATCGCCGACGTCGTTGTCGACTTCTCCACGTCTGGCGTCGAAACCGCCGTTCTTTCCAACGACGCGCCCTACCCTTATCCTTCCGGCGATCAAGCCGACCCGAGAAGCAATGGTGTCGTCATGAAGTTCGTGATAATCGGACCGCCGCTGCCTGTGCGGGACGAGTCGACACCATTTCTGGCGGCTTTGCTACCATCTCCGGCTGCGAACGAACGTACCGCTGTGGTCATCAGGTATATAGCAATGTATGAGTACGAGAACGGCGACGAGCCGACTCACCTGTACCTGAATGGCCAACCGTACGAGGCGCCGGCGACAGAGACGCCGAAGGCCGGGACTTCGGAGGTGTGGAACGTGATCAACTTGACGGAGGACAACCACCCGCTGCACGTGCACCTCGGCCTGTTCGTGGTGTTGGAGCAGAGGGGGCTGGTAGGGGTGGACGAGCTCAGGGAGTGCATGAAAAGGAAGAAGAACGACGCGGTCGGGTGCCGAGCGGAAGAGCACGCCGTCGGGAAGCGTATTCCGGTGCCGGAGCACGAGAGGGGCTGGAAGAACGTGTTCAAGATGATGCCCGGGCACTTGACCAGGATGGTGGTCAGGTTCTCCCTCCTCCACCACGACGGCCCCTACCCGTTCGACGCGTCCGCCGAGCCCGGATACGTGTACCACTGCCACGTAAGCACTCTCACACATACATGCATGCTCACATAAGAGACCCCACATGCCTAACTTTTGAAATATTACAAACACATGCCTACTTTTGAGAATTTTTATGTTAACTAGGCATGTATCCATAATATCTCAAAAGTTAAGCAAGGTGTTTGTAAATAACCCAAAATTTAGGCATGTTTTTGTAAATAAAAAAAAAATCTCATAAGCTGTGCATGCTGTGTGCAGATATTGGACCACGAAGACAATCTGATGATGAGGCCATTGAAAATCATCCAATGATGACAAGGTACGGACACTCAGGATGGTTGGACCATCCGCAGCAACGCAGAAGCAACCGCCGCCACAAACAAAAGATTCATTCCCTCCCATTTGTTCTTCCATTGTTTGAGTTACACAAGGGGATAATGTTAGAATTTGCTCTAATTAAGTGGCTACCTTCTTGAGGCGATAGATGATCCTTTTTACCAGTGAAGGTGATGATGGCATTTAATCTTCGGCAGTGTAATGAGTCGACAGTATACAACTGTATGTAGTTTCTATCAGTGTCGGAAACAAACTTTGTGTGGACAGGCACGAATTAGGGTGATGGAATTGATGATGATGCCATTCAATCCTTTAGTGTCATGTAAAAGTTGTTTACAAAACAATTTGTGTTGGGTAATTGTAGCGGGCTCTCCTCAATAATACAGAGGCAATAACATATTGTAAACCTGAATCTATGTTTCTGGTCTACCTAAATCTATCATGGATCCTGCCATTTCTAGCAGAGTGGTAACACGGGGAACTACTAATCCTTCCTCCCCAATTCAAATCCAAGGAACAACCAGTGAGTTCATAAAAGCCAAAGCCTTTTGTTTCAAGTTTCAACACAAGCAGCCTGTCTGTGCTAGCAGGTCAGTAGCATGGTTGGTACACGGTTCACACAAGTTGTTTATGCATCTCGTTGATGATAGAGAATCACACCAGGAATCATGAATTCCTAAGAACAAAATTTTCCATTGAATGAAGCACAGATCCAACTAATGGGAGATGTGATTTGGAAACATTGCTTGTTACCAAAGTTCTGTGCACGCTTTGTGCTACATTCAGTTTCAGCAGACTTTTTTCATAAATTTTTTATTTATGTATTATCTTCTCAAAGATGTTCTTGGTTTTCAACCCCCTATCAATTGCCAATGCCTCAGACCCATCTGGTCTCAATTCCCAACTGGTTCCTCACATTACCTTATCATCATATCCAGCTTCCTATATCCTCATTTTTTTTAAAGGCCAGTGCTTTCAGTCTCTTCTAGCTTTTTTTTATTCCCTTAATGTTTCTTGCTTTTTGCTTCTATATTTCTAGACACCTCACAGTATCCTTATATAATTTGGCTTACAATCACAATAAGCATCTCCAAAATCGAGATCATGAAGAAGTATGTAGTGCCTATTATACTGGCCGTGGAAAGCCATACATAAATGAGTCAGCTAGAATTGTTTTTTTCCTGAATCCACTATACTGACCACCAATAGTTATACGGAAAAACCAAGCCACAATGTGTAGAAAATTTATCAGCAATTCTGGTGGATAAAGCTTGAAATATGCTTATCTTCACGTCATTAACATCAAGGATTTCGTATCTACCCAATAACCATGGAAATTTATTTACTAATTTACCGGAAGGTTTAGATTCTTAGTCATAGTGATTCCAAGCATAACATAACATTAGAGAGGCAGGGCCATGATTCTGAAGCACCATATAAAGAACTGACCAATAAACTTTACAGTGTTATCTTCCAAGATTTTATGCCTAACAACAAGCAACTAGAAGTAAAACGGTCAAAAGAATGCAATCTTAAGTTAAAAACTCAAAATCTGTACAAGCATACCTTCTTCTCTAACGAAGTAAGATGTTTGGCCGATGGATCCCTCTTCCTATTAGTTACCCACCTAAGGAGTAGACATGGTGACATAGCATATAACGAAAACAATGACACGAGATTAACAAATTAGTTGCATAACCATTAAATTTACACTTTACTTTCTAACTCCTACACATGGTCAAGTTTTTCGACAAAATTTGAGCATCCTCAATCGTCCATTCGGAGTTTGCCTTTAGTAGAGGCCGAACCTAGAGATGTGAATACATTTACAAAAACACAATTAATCATAGTCACAAATATCAATCTCGGCTATATCTCAGAGAGGAAAATCTTGACATATTATAGATTTTCAATACTCAGAAAAAAGTCGCAAATTTTTAAGAAATAACATTAAAAAAAGGAAAACCAAAAATATGGGACATCTTTTTTCGTTCCTTTTCCCTCCTTCCCTTCTTTCCTTCCTCTGTCTGCTGGTTAACACGCTAAAATCATGATACTATCGGGACAATATCATGATATATATAAATTGCCGATATTTTCAAATCATTGTGAGCTTTTCCCTTCAAAAAAAGTTTTGTTTTACATTGATAATATCATCATATTTTGAAAAAAAAAATAGTCATTAATCCTTGCTCCATCTGCATTGTCTTGCTAATGTTCATATTATTCTTTAGTAGAGCAAATATGACAAGCTAAAAAGCCACGAAAGAATAAACATGTTGCTGTTTGCAATAAATTGAAAGAAATTCTGGAATGTGAAAAGCAATCCAACAATATTGGAGAAAATAGATAGAAAAAGAATGTAGCATGTTTTACTGTCTTAGTAAGTACAGCTTTAAATACGGCTCAGTTAAGAATAAATTTAGATGGTGACCATATGAATCAGCTGTACTTTTCAGCCCTGTAGGTAACTTGAGGGTTACAAATGTCATCCAGACTCTGAATCAATCTGATCTCTAAGCTACTTGATTGAGGATCAAATCCTGCAGCTTTATAATCGGCCACTGTCCTGCGAAGAACGGCCTGCAGATTGCAATCAAACCCCATCAACATGCTGATGCCAGCAATCACAAACATACAGACATAAAGAAAGCAATGGTAATAAATCTAAAAGAATTATCAGAATACGAGGAACTACAAATTAACTCGAGCATATATAAAAGCAAGAAAAGAAAAAAACTACGTCGATGACTCAACGTCTTTTAGTTTGATGAATAAGCTGAGTAAGGCCCTCCTTTTGTTAATTACACTGAGTAGTTAAACCAAGAACAATTAACATCAACACAAGTGCAAAACCTAATCAGGGCATTCAACTTAATTGACATGCTTTGTGCCATAAGAAAAAAGAAAATATAATCTACCAAGTGGGCAGTCTAATAAGGTCCAAAGTCCCCCTTCAATCCAAAAACACCGAAGTGATCATCAGGCCTGAGCAGTAAAATTTCACAATCTTTCCATTTAATTTTTCCATCAATCACTTCTTAGGCCTCTCACTTCAGAAATCAACAATTCTGGAAAAAAAGGACACAAAAGGCAGTTCAACAAGGCCCAAGTCCTCCACCCTCTCCCATCCAAAGATGTAAACAAGTAATCATCTAGCAAAAAAGTAAACTTTTCCAATATTTCCAACGAGTACTTCAATTGTTTTAGGGCTTTCGGTTCAGGAATCAGTAAATGTGAAAAAAGAAGACACCTGTAGGGAATGGGAGGCTGCACTGATGTCAGTAATAGTTAAGAATACCTTTTTCAAATTTAAAAATAGCTTTAGGAACAATAGTAGTTGAGAATAGCTAGTAAAAAAATTGCCCATTAATATATAAAACCCACAACCAGACCTATGTGTTGAATGCAATATAACCATGTCTTGCATCAGTATTCTTGTAAAATCCTCCTTAACATGCAACAGCTCATAACATCTTCTGCATGGTAAGGCATGCACGATGTGATAGGGCTGATACTATGTACAAGTGCAAAAACAAATGTAAATTTCAAGAAAAAACAACAAATAGTTACCAGTATTGCGAGCAATACCTGCACGCTAGAAACTGCAAGCTCTGATGCTTTTTCAAGGTTGTCTGGGTATTTCTACACATTTAAAGCATAGAATAAAAAGTAATTAAGAGGCCTACATGCAAGAGTTTTTTCAAGGTGTATTTTAATACTGAAAATAAGACATGGCACTTACATTGCTCCAACCTAGTAAAAGAGCAGTCATTAGATCACCTGTCCCCTGTAGCAATGTTTACATGCATGTTAGTACCAAATTGTAACTTTTAAAAGGAATATACAGAAAAATACAGATGTCATGATTTTATTCTTTCAAGACATAAAAGCCATTCGATCAGAGGGAAGATGGAAAGAGAAAATTTTGCAAGAAACAATGCTGGGCCAAAGGAGACGATGGATTTGTGGAGATGGCCGGGATATTGTTTTAGAAACCTTCGAAGTCAAGGCATTGTGACTTACACTGAGTCTTTCAATCGTAACAACAATCTTTGAGCACCTGCTCTTGTTTATGGAATTACTGTTCTTTTGCAAGAGGACTAAAAGGCACTTTATGTGAAGGAGCTACAGATAGACAAAGATTAGGAAAACTACAAAATTTCCTTCCTTGCTAGAAGGTTAATTCCTAGAAAATTTTGAATCAAAGACAAATATTTTATATTGCAACACAGCCCATGGGTAGTTGCAAGAACTTTATTGGTGGAACCATAGAAGATTGAAGTATTTCCCTAATTATAAAGTGTTCTGTTCAAGTTTGGATTTGGGTTCATAATTTCCCACTGTACGCTTGGTGCAATGATGTCTCTGGACCTGAGCCATAGCACATGTTGACATGTTAGTAGAGATCAACGACTAATCTGAACCTACTCAAGAGTTCTATTCAGACTACTGATTAGACGCCCTTTTTTTATCCCAATCATTATGCTAGATTTTTCCCAATAGTAATATGAGAAAAAGCTGATATACTTCTAACATTACTACAGAGTAAGAAAATAAATTTACAAAAAGAGAACTTTTTCGTTAATATGAAGCACAATTCTATCATGTGAAACTGCCAATGTCATAATCTGTCAAGAGTGACTACAAACCATCACAGAAATTCCTTTTAAGGAGCAGCATATATGGTGACTGGATTGGTCAAGCAAGAGGACATTAAGCGCTGAAGTAACTGTTAGATGGTGACAAATGATTAAGAAAATAGTCACAAATATCACCGAGATTTTGAAAATCTCGTGATATTATCACAATATAATCATAAGCCGTGATTATTCTGATTATATTGTGAGATTTTCAAAATCTCTCTTATCTTGAATATCTTGCAATAATTATCGCAACCTCAAAACCACCAAACAAGGAGGGCATTTGTAATGCTCAGTTTTCAAAGATTTCATTAAAGGCAAGGGCATTTGTAATGCCCAGATTCCAAAAATAAATTAAAAAACTGTTGCTTCACATGACTAGCTCCATGTGAGCAGCTATTTAAAATTTGAGAGTGGTCTCCATAAGGGAAAGACCCTCTTAATAGAGGTGAGAAAGGTACTCATTGTCCCTTACTCCTTGATAATGGAACTATTTTGTGTTCCTTTGTATTCCTTGCATTATAGAAACCAAAAGAAAGGGCATTCTTCCCCCTCATCAATATCGGATCGTGTGTGTGTATTTGTGTTTATGCTAAAGTAATATAACCCACCCATACAAGTAAATATATATTTATTCATAAAATTTCATAATATTTTATTACATATTTATTTATATTATTTCTTAAAAAGTAATATTTTCCCGATAAGAACAAGGATTTTGAAAACCTCCTGAGATATTACACTGCCGAGAAATTACAGTGATATTTGTGACTGATTAAGAATGACAAACAGGAAACCAGTTTTAAGAGCAAGATTAAAAACCTAGTAAATGGTTTGAATAAATGGATTATGTATATTTGTAACAGGTAGACAAAAACCTTCAGGAAGGACCAGACAAGTAATGTCTTCCAAACTTGCTAAATAATCTCCAAGAACATCAAGAACGAACAAGAATGTTTGAGAAACCTCCACAAAAATTACTCAATATCAAAAACCAGATGTTCCATGGCTGCTTCAGCCTTCGGCAGAAACTACCAGCTGCATTCATTTAGTTCAAGACCATATTTTTAGAAAGAGTTGGACAGAGAGACATTGCCAATCCATAGCGCCAAATTTATCAAACTTATGTAATAGGTGGAAACCATAAGCTGTTACAAAGAATTCGGATTGAACATCATACAGTGAAATATGCAGGTATCTTTGGGATCACAATCTTGAATTGCTCAGGAGACTTGCCCTGCAAGAATTGTACACATAAAGTCTCACCATGCAGAACTGGCAGAAGGAAAGCAATAAAAGCAATTCCTTAAAACTAGCAGGATATAAAGCATTTCACTTATTGGATCAGTTATCTTTCAGTAACCTACCCAAATCCAGTTTATCACAAGTTGCCCATGTCTAATTGCAATTTTGTATCTTGAAGGCAAGCACAAGAGATCGAGTGAACCAGTTCCCATCGAGTGGAAAATAATGACATCCAGGTTATAGCCAAATCATCATAATTTAGGACTAAAGAAGCTAACAGTCGTGCAAAACAAAAGGCACAAGCCAACAACAAAATATGCCCATGAAAAAATAAAATGAAAGGGGAAAACAATATTGTACATTTTATACATTATCTGCTCCCGAACTTGGTGTTACCTGAATTATAGAGAAAAATGACAAGAATCATACATCAATAAGAATAAGGGCTATCTTAATAACATTTTAAGAGTGGATCTAGTAGGACACAGGTAGGCTGATATTTTATACCACATTAGTTAAGGCTTCTATATTTGCAAGTTAATGAAAGCTCAAAGACACAATCTTTTTATATTAAGAAGGTCAATCTGAATATTAGCGTTTTGACCAAAAATCATCTGATAATCTTTCCCTAGTTTAATATTAGAACCAAGTCTTGCCCCATAAAGAAAGGATGGATTTTTTTCACTTGAACATTTTTTATTTTTAATGTTGTTTACAATTCTTTCGTTTTACACTCATTAGTATGCATTCCATTTTCTGTTTTAAAACTAACAGATGTAAGATTAAGTCACTGTAGTTTGTTGAACATTTCAGTCAAATGTTCTACCTCAATTTGGAGTAGTTCAGAATGAGGATCCATTTGAGCATACCATTTTTTCCTAATGAAAGCTGTAGCTTCTTCATTTTAGTGTTCAAAAAACAACTATTTGGTCTCTATTTTTCTCTAAATAACAAACTTTTTGTAGTTCTTTAACTATTTCATTCTCAGGCATTCCCACCACTACATTTAGCTCAAAATAAGAGGTTGATGCAGAGGGTTACATTTTTCTTTTTATCTTTGAAACAAGAGGTTGATGGCCAAGGTTTTATTGGGACTTTGAGTAGGAAATAAAGGTCATTTCTGCATCTCTATCCTGAATTTCTACTAGGCATTCAACTTCTATCTTCTGACAAGTTTCGGTGTTACTGACTGACTATTGTTCATTGTTCATATAAAATTAATTCAGACAATTTTATTTGCCTGGGAACCATAACATTATTTCTACCATTAACTTGAAATAGAGTAGGTAAATCCTTATGGGTATATTTTTTGACAGCTGCTACTAAGGCCATCACCTTATAAATCCTATAGATTAACAAACTACTAATTGCTTCAGGATCCATATTACAGCACAAGAATTGTAGATCTAATGTGTAATACTTGTAAATTTTATCGGCTAAATAGACTTATGTTCACTGATTTTATTTTGATCGATATTGGATCCTGGATATCCTATTCGGATCTTCGATATTAGATCCCGAGTATCTTAATTGGATATCTAATAGTAGATTCCAGATAATTGTTCAGATCCTTAATATCGGCTCCTCGATATCATAGGTAGATTTAATACGGGATCCAAAGCATATTATGTGGATCCACGAATTTTAAATTTAATCTTGGAGGGGAAAATTTTTATATGGAATCCATAGCATTGTATTTGGATCCATAATATTTTACCGGATGTTTGGGTCCTAAAATTAGTACACGAAAAATCTGAATCCAAAATGCTTTATTTGGATCTTTGACATCAGAATTTTGGTGTCTTAATGTAGATTTTACATCGAAATTGTAAGGGTCCAATTAAAATTTTTATATTGGATCCATAGTAATTTATTTGGATCCATATCAGAAGTTTTGAATCCTTGTAATTTAATATTAAAAGATTCGGATCTTTTCATTTATCTTTCTCCCCCTTTGTTCACTGTTTCGGCCTCCCGGTGACGACCTCCCAACAACGGTATCACGACGACGAAGGTGTTGGCCGATGGTGCCAACAAGTGAAACCCCAGCCCCACTGTCTCTCTCTCCATAAAGGAGAGCGAGGAGGACCCAGCCCCACCACCTTTATCTCTCAGGGTATGAAGATGGAGAACAAGGAAGAGAAGAAGACGAATGAGGAGGTAGGTCTCTCTCTCTCTCTCTAGCATGGGAATGGAGGGTTTCGACAAAAAAAATAGCTCATCGCCTTCATCTCTCTGAGTATGAAGATGGAGAACTGTTAAAATTGTCTTGGGTTGGCAGACTTTGTCTTGAAAACCGAGAAGAAATGGTAGAAGGGAGGAGAGAGGAGAGAGCACGTTCTTTTCTTGGAATCGGCAGCCACACAGATTTCCTATAGCTGCACTAAACTTCATTAAGGTGAAATAGTTTTACAAATCTTTTACAATGACAAGACTACCCTTAGTTAGTAATGTATATTACATTACAATATAACATACACGTGATCTATATGGATCCTCTACTGGATCCATATCCGATTTGTATTCTAATACCCTCTCTCAAGTTGTGCATGGGATTGAACCATGTGCAACTTGTTCTTCAGATACCAAAAGCGGTTACTTGTGAGACCTTTTGTGAACATATCAACAGCTTGGTCTTCTGAAGACACATAAACCGATTCAATCTCTTTGTCTGCTACTTTTTTTCTGATGAAATGTTGGTCAATCTCAATATGTTTGGTCCGACTGTGATGAACAGGATTGAACACAATTTGTATAGCACTTCTATTATCACACATGAGGGTTGAACTTGAGATACTCTCTCCCATCTCTGTAAGGAAATGCCTAATCCAGGTTACTTCTGCTGTGGTAGCTGTCATAGATCTATATTCTGCCTTCGTGCTAGATCTTGCCACAACTTTCTATTTTCTTACTACTCCATGAGATAAGATTGCTTCCAATAAAAACACAATATCCTGAAATAGACCTTCTTTCATCTGGGTCCCCTGCCCAGTCTGCATCTGTATAGGCCAATATGTCATGTTTCAGTGTTACCCATGAACATTGAGCATATATGAGTCCATCACCCACCGTGCCTTTTAGATAGCGGAGAATACGTTTGACGGCATCCATGTGACCAGTCTTTGGTTCATGCATGAACTGAGATACTTGATTTACAGAATATACAATGTCTGGTCTAGTAAAGGTAACATACTGTAACATGCCCACTAAACTGCGATACTTACATCAGGATACAACTCACCATAAAAAATGTTGAGTTTTTGATTGACAACACTGGGTGTAGGCACAATTTTGCAATCTGTCATTCCTGCTTTGGCCAGAAGATCAAGAGTGTATTTGTGTTGAGTTAATGACATTTTTCCATCCTGTCTATCCCAGAGTTACCGAAAGCGCCTAGGCGTAAGGGAAAGTGTGCTTCCCTGATACGCGCTTCGGAAGCGCGAAACGTCGTGCTTTTGAAATGCGTGGAGAAGCTTCTCTCTTTTTTGGGAAGCGTGCTTCCCCCATGCTTCCCCATTTTTTTCGCTTCACCCTCGCTTCCGGTTCGCTTCCTAGGTTGCTTCCGATTCACTTCCTAGGTCGCTTTCGAGATGGTTCATAATTTTCTTCTAAGTGGTCCCACACTTCCCCGCTTCCTAAATTTTTTAAAGTGCCTCGTTTCCCGCTCCCGCTTCCCGTATCGCTTCCTGCTCCCACTTCCTCGACTGGTAACTCTGGTCTGTCCACCTCTACACCAAGAAAATATCTTAGTTCTCCAAGATCTTTCATCTTGAATCGCATACTTAGTAAAACTTTAATTTGTTGAATATGCTCTGGAGCATTACCAGTGATCACTGCATCATCAACATATATAAGTAAGAAAACCATAGCGGTTCCATCATTGTATATGAATAAAGAATGATCTAGTTGGGAACAAATAAAATCGTGGTTCTGAATCTCTAAGGAGAAGCTTTCAAACCATGACCTGGAGGCTTGCTTTAAACCATACAATGCTCTAATTTACATACATATTCTTTTGGGTCTCCCTCTGCATAACCTTGAGGCTGCGCCATGTAGACCTCTTCTTTTAAATTCCCATGAAGAAATGCATTTTTTGTTAGTTTTGGATGATGGATCCGACCCACACCATATTCCAAGGATCCACCTCGGGATGCGTGGGCGGTGGCATATTGTAATTTATTTTTATTACTTGTGTAATGTTATACTTTGTACAATACATAAAAATAAGAAATAGAAAAGGGAAAACCCTATTGCCGACTCCCCTCTTTTCTCTTTACCTCACTTTTGTCTCTTGCAGGTTGATCTTTCTCACATGTTACCAGAGCACAGGTGCGGAAATCAATCATCTAGAAGACCTATAAGGATCAGCACGTGCTTCTAAAGGACGTAGGATTTATTTCTGTCTCTTTTCCTTAATCAGATTTATTTCTTTCTCTTTTCCTTAATCCTTTTTCACGTCATTCTAGTTTCTCTTTCGGTTCTTTTTCATTTTCAATATTTTTCCGGTACGCACGTCTTAATATTCTGTTCCAGTCTGCCGAATCTTTGATTTTCTCCCCAAAAATATTTCTGTCCAACACTTTTCTGGTTCGCACGTCACTACTCCTGTAAAGCCCGGAAAAAAAAAATCGTGTCCGACACGTGCCCCGCACGTGTCGGACACGTGCCCCGCACGTGTCGGACACGAGTCAGGGTCTGCCCCCTGTGTCGGACCCGGATCCGGGCAGGATCCGAGCTCGAGCCGACCCGCGCCCCGGCTTCTCGATTTCTCGAGAAGCCGGTGTCCTTAAAAGGACACAGTGTCTCGGGCGAGGGGCAAAACCCTCGCCCCTTCTCTCTCATCGGCTCCGCCCCTCCTCACACCGCTGCCGCCGGCGATCGGAGATGCCAGCGAGCGATTCCGTCCGGCCGGCCTCCCTGACGACCGGCGATTCTCCCCCTTTGAGCTCCGGTGAGTCCCCGATCGCTGCCCCTTCTCTCTCCTCTGCTCCGATCTCTCTCCCCTCACGTTGCCGCCGGCGATCAGAGACGCTGGCGAGCGTTTTCGTCCGGCAGCCTCCCCGACGACTGACGATCTTCGCTGCCGACCCTCCACCCTCGCTGCTGCTGGAGATCGAAGTCCTCGACCACCTTTCGGCCTTCGTCAGTCTTCGGTTGCCGGCGATCGACGCAGGCGGCCACCTTTCCTCGGTCCGGCAGGTTTCCCGACGGCGCTGGCACCTGCGTCCCTCCCCTCAGTCGCCGGCAGCTTGCTGCCAGCTTCCTCAACCACCAGCGACCACGTTCTTCCCCCTCTTTGGGCTGTGAGGGCGGTGATCTCCGACGACCTGCCGATCAGCGCCAGCGACCTCGAGCAACCGGTGACAGCCTTCCAGCTTCGGCAGCACCACCACCCTCCGTCCGGTAGCCCTCGATCTTCCGGCCTGACGACTCCCCTGATCTTGGAGGTATAACCCTCCTCTCTCTCTCTTCTGTGTGCAGGATGGAACGACAGGGGAGATGAGCCCCCTGTCATCATCGTCGGTTGGCAGGGGGCTAAACCCCCCCTGCCTCCCTTTATTCTTGGTCGACAGGGGGCTGGGCCCCCTGTCGTTGGCTCTTCTTGACAGGGGGTTTCGCCCCCTGTCACTCTTTTTGCTGTTGGACGACAGGGGGGCTGAGCCCCTTGTCGCCTCTTGTTTTGGCAGGGGGTTACCCCCCTGCCTTTTTGCTCTTGGTCGACAGGGGGAGGGGGGCTGAGCCCCCTGTCACTCTCCCTGTTTGCTGTGGGTCGACAGGGGGGCTGAGCCCCCTGTCGCCTTTTGTTTTGGCAGGGGGGTTACCTCCCCTGCCTCTTTGCTGTTGGTCGACAGGGGGGCTGAGCCCCCTGTTGCTTCTTGCTGGCAGGGGGTTACCCCCCCCTTTTGCCTTTTTGCTGTGGGTCGGTAGGGGGACTGAGCCCCCTGCCTTCCTTTTTGAGGATTTGTCGATAGGGGGCTCTGTCCCCCTGTCCTTGTGCTTTCACGGCAGGGGGCTCTGTCCCCCTGTCTTTGCTTTTGTTTTTCGGCAGGGGGCTTCGCCCCCTGCTTGCCTGTTGCTCCTCGGCAGGGGGTTCTGTCCCCCTGCCTCTTGCATTGGGCCGGCAGGGGGCGGCTCCCCTGCCTCCTGCGTTGTGCCAGCGGGGGGCGAAGCCCCCCCTGATTTCTTGTTTTCGAGCAGGGGCTTGCCCCCTGCATCTTTGCTGTTCTTCGGCAAGGGGCTTTGCCCCCTTGCCTTGTTCTTGCTGCCGGCAGGGGGCTGCGCCCCTGTCTCTTGTTCTGACAGGGGGTGTTACCCCCCTGCCTTGTTGTGGCAGGTGTGGCAGGGAGCCCCTGCTCCCTCCCCTGCCTTTCCTTGTGTTAGCGGACAGGGAGCTCCTGCTCCCTGCCTCTGCTACCGTTGCCAAGCAGGGCTGAGGCCCCTGCCTCTGGCACCCTTGTCTGTAGGATGCAGAGCTCCTGCCTCTGCCTTCTGCAGGCAGGAGACCTTGCTATGTTTGCTTTTCTTTTCTTATGTGGCATATACTAACGTTCTAAGATCTCCAGGTTGAACGGTGGATCCCGCTCGCCCTCTGTGGCTCGAGCTCTTGCTTGCCTACGCTACATGCGTACGAGGACCCGCAACCCCTTAAGGTAGGGGATTCTTGCGTGAAAGGACAATGAGCTGATAAATGCTAAAATAAGAAAGATAATTAAAAGAGGACGATATATGTATACGTATAATATATATACGTATGTCTTTACCTTCAAGGACGCGGTTTCGCGATCCTTGTCCTCTTTACTTTCCTGCACTTTCTTTTCTGTCGCCGCCGCGCTATATGTGCCTAGGCTTTCCGTTCCTGTCTTTACATTCCATGTCTTTTAACTCAAGGACGCGGTTTCGCGATCCTTGTCCTCCTTACTTTCCTGCTGCCCCGCACTTTGTGCCTTGGCATTTACTTGCTTGTGGTTGCCTTTGTTTTCCAAGATGCCTGGTCCTTCTTTACGTTCTTGCACTTTACTTCTTGCATTTACTTGTTGCCCCGCGCTTTATGCGCCATGGCCTTGCTTCTGCTTTACTTCTCGCGCTTTACCTTCCTATGCTGTCGTGCTTGCTCTTGCCCTTATCTTTTGTATGCGCTTGTCTTTACCTTGTTGCCGCACTTCGTGCATATGCCTTGCTCATTATGTATTCCATTGTTGTCGTATGCTTCTTTACTTGTTTACGCTTAGCGATCTATCGAGGTGTAACCCCATGCCTCGTGAGTCGTCCTTTACACTTGCGTAGTCAATATAGGATCTCTTACCTCACGCATTGCTTGCGTAGTTGCCTGCTTGTGCGTTACGATGATCGAGGTATGATCTCATACCTTGTGTGGAGCTTTAGCGTTCTGCCCTCGCGGTGTGGCTTCGCCCCCGAGGCTTGTCCCACGTCGTACCTTTGTATTAGTATGTGCATGAGTTTGCCTCTTGTCAGCTTGCACTCTCTGAGTGCAACTTCGAGTGCGTAGTGTATATCGTCTCACTTGGCTTACAAGCCACGACACACACTTATGCACTTCAGTTCTCAAAAGACATCGTCTTAGGTGCAAACCTATTTCCAAGATGTATAGCTTGTAAAACAGAGGTAGTGGTCGGACCTCCCAAATTGATGTATTTGGGATAGATGTGTTACAACCTTAGTTTGCCTATTCGATACGACTTAGATAACCTTATTTAGGATCCTGTGCACGATTAGGGGTGGGGATCCTAGCAAGGTACTTGCGTCATCACTAGACCGGCGTTACCTCACCTCTGATGCGAGACCTAGTTTTAGGCTTTCTGGTTCAACCATGATTGTAGCGCCTTCCTTCATGAAGGTATTGCTGGATCTCTTATAAGAGATCCATGTTCTTTCTCTTGTAGTTATACCTTTAGTTACGTACGATATGTTTGGACTACGAAGAGAAGGTCGAGAGGTTTATAGTAACCTCTAAGCGTGTATTGACACATTAAGCTAATCATGTTATGTTGCTTTCGCCTAATAGGCAGATTGCTCGCGATTGTCTAAAGGACCCGAGCACGATCAGTTGGAACTGGAATGAGTTCACTGCGGGTTTCTATAAAGTAGAAGCTTTGGGATTTCCTGCGAGAGATCCATACCCCTCTTATCGTGGTTGTACTTTTGAACAGGTACGTTGCGTACTACGATGAGTAGGATGAGAGGCCTATGTCTGCCTCGAACATGCAATGGCATGTGTTTGAGATCACAAGAGTGATGTTTCTACCCTCACTGAGGATTGACCCCCTTTTTATCGTGATTGTATATGTGAATAGTTACGATGCGTACTGCTGTGAGTAAGATGTGAATTGTGTGCTTGTCTCGAACGCGC
The DNA here is from genome assembly GCF_984573655.1 of Nuphar pumila. Lineage (NCBI taxonomy): Eukaryota > Viridiplantae > Streptophyta > Magnoliopsida > Nymphaeales > Nymphaeaceae > Nuphar > Nuphar pumila. The sequence continues at coordinate 82,530,303 of NC_143263.1, read as the reverse complement.
AATGGCGCGTATAACTCACCTAAATAATAATCATGCGCCTTCACAGGCAAGATGCTCGATTGGGTTGAAAGACCAGAGCATGAGAATGAGACGGCGGTTAAGAAACCCTCTATCGCGCTCATTCGGAACGGTTCATCAAGAGAGAGGATGGATGGTACAAAACTCCGATGGACAGTCATATATGGCAATCTCGGGCAAAGATCCGACCTTCCCCAGTCATCGGAGGTTAGGGGAAATCCTTTGGGCCACTTCTGCAGAAGTACGGATGCGCATCCATTGGGCCTTTGTTTGCCTTTGGGGATTTACTCTCTTGGTCACAGACCGTCCCCTTAGGAAGCGGACTCAGTCAGTTATTCGGGGTATAATAAAATACATAGCATAATGGACCCCCGAATCGATCTCGGCTGTTTCTACGTTTTGCCTTGTGCGTACCCACAATGGCCTGCTCAGTAATGAGACAAGATATAACTTATACACATGATCTTGAGATATGCATATTGTGACATGCATTGCTTGCTTGCTTGTTAGCTCGGTAGTTAGGTATGCTACTCGTTGAGCTAGGTACGCCGGTTGAGGCGTTACCCTTGTTGGTTAAACTGCTTACGCAGTTCCTTGCTTGGTAATAACTAGTTTTTCATACTAGTTGATTGCTTATCTTATATTGCTTAGGAATTTCTTGTGATGCAATAGCGTGTGCCTCACAATTAATGTAATCACTTGTCGATGGACTGAGCCATCCTATGGTACTTGGATGTATTACGAGTGTGGTTATGAATACCTGTCTGATGAAATTGCTTTGCTTGGCTGGTGGATAGAGTTAGTTACTCTTCACCTATTATATTTGTGAGGTTGCTATAGTGGTCTGTTCAAGCACTCTGATCCTTCCTGCTCTTTTACGTAGCTGTCTGCTTTACTAGAGCTTTGTTTACTCCACAACACATTTGGTTAGATCTGCTAGTCTTGCTTGTTCCTGCTTGAGCTAGCGTTTATCTTACTTATTGCAGCTTCTGCTCTTTCTTGTCCTTTGCACCCCTACTAGTCTGTTGTGTGACTGACCAATTTTATGGGCAGATGGTGAACAGGTTGAGACAGCTTGCGATGGCATGATGACGCGATGCACTCAAGGCAATGCCCTTTCCCAACGTTGCGCTCCTGTGGATACTTTTGATGGATGCGGTATAAGGTTTCTTTGAAAGCATCTCTTTTGATTATAACTCTGCATTTCTAAAACTGTATTACCAAAATGTGGTTCTTCTTTTCATTTCAATAAAATATATATTTGAACTGCAAATCGGTTTGTAAGGGGGAATCTGCTTTTGGTTGTAATGTGCTCAAGGTCTAGGGACTTGTTGTTTTGAACCTGATCTTCCGCTGAACTTCTGTTTTAAACTCTGATAAATGATTGATTTCAAAGCTTTCAACCTTTTTCATAAAAGGTTTCAAGTCCACGATTTTGGGGCGTTACAACTCCTCTGTGTGACGAAGGCACTGATATTATTTTCAGCACACGACATTGCTGTTTTTCTCTCAATACACTGTCAGTACAGTCGACACTCTATTTTGGTATCATCCCATTCCTATTTCCTATCTGTTATTACATCTCATTCTTCATATAATCCATGGATTCCAAGTTGAACCCTAGCTTTCTTACTCACCTCATGACCCACAAGTTATCCCATGATAACTACTTACTTTGGAAGCGTCAGATTGTGCCTTTTATTCGCAGCCATGGTCTTTATGGGCATCTAGATGGGCGATCACCCGTCCCACCTACACATATCGTGCAAGAGATAACAGGTGAAGATGGGAAGGTGAGTCAACTTCGAACCACCAATCCTGCTTATGATATATGGGTACAACGGGATCCGACATTAGTTGCTTACATAACTTCCACACTTTCTGATCGTGTTCTACAAACTATTTCTGATGATCAATCTGCTGCCGAGTTGTGGAATCGACTAGCTCATTCTTTTTCTCAGGTTTCTGAATCTCAGGCTTTGCAACTCAAGTGGCAATTCCAATCCATGCGAAAAGGAAACAAATCTATTACAGAGTTCATGGGGGATGTCAGGGTGATTACAGATCAGTTAGCTACCATTGGAAGTCCTATATCTGATAAAGATATGGTACAACAGGTATTAGGTAGCCTTGGGCCTGAATATCGCATGTTTTGCACGACACTCCAGGTTGTCTCAGTTCTTCCATGTTTTGATGATCTTCAATCTAAGCTTTTGCAATATGAGGTCAGTTTGAATCAGGAACACGCGTCAGATGATGCTCATCCTGTGATGATGGCACATACGCCTATTCAAACAGGAGTCTTATTTACTCCTCCTCGTCCCAATGGAACACCTATGAACAAAGAAGGATTACTACCTACACCAGATGGAGGAGGTAGTGGCTCAGGCAGTGTATCACGAGGGGGACGTATTCCTACTTGTTTTCTATGCAATAAGCAGGGACATGTTAAAGCAAATTGCTGGTACAATCCTCAGAACCGGAACAAAACAGGGAGACCAGATAGTAGGTCAGGGCAAAAGGCAATTCAGACGTTTGCACGCACTCCTCAGGGACAGGTTCTTCCACAGGACGTACAAAATATCCTTATGACTACTTTCAATCAGATGAATTTGCGCCAAAATGATGAAGGTATATGGTATATTGATTCAGGGGCAGCAGCACATGTTACTTCTGATGCAGGTAAATTTTCTCACTTGACTCCTTACACTGGAAATTGCACTATAGTCATAGGAGATGGATCTCACCACCCCATCTCTCACACTGGAAATGTCTCCCTTTCTTTGCCTAAATCTCAATTACCCTTGTCAAATGTCTTACTCACACCTGCTATTCAAAAGAATATTCTATCTGTGTCAAAATTAGTTGATGAAACCAATTCTTCCGTTGAATTTACTCCTGTTTATCTTAAGGATCTTCACACCAAGAAGACGCTCGCTAAAGGTGAACGACGCGGGAACATGTACGTCTTTGAAGAATCTCATGAGCCTTTAAAGACGTCGTCTTCCGTAGCCGTGGCTTCTTCAGCTTCTTCCTTTCCAACATTTTTGAGTTGATCTACAGATCATAGTTCTTCATCTAGAGTCTTGAAACTTAATAAGCCAAACTTATGGCATCTTCGTTTGGGTCATTGTAGTCAAGTTTTTCTTGACAAGTTGTCTGCTAAAGGTTTAATACCCGCAGTCAGTTTAGAGTCAAAATGTCCAAGTTGTCACTTATGCAAAAGTCATGTACTTCCTTTTCATAGTATCAATAAAAGAGCAACAAAGCCTTTTGAGATTATATGCTCAGATGTTTGGGGTCCTGCGCCCACTGCCTCTCTTTCTGAATCTCGATACTATGTACTCTTTCTTGACTCTTACACTCGATTTAGTTGGATTTACTTCATGAAAAACAAACATGAAGTTTTCAAGTTGTTCAAACATTTCCATGCACTAGTCCAAAACCAATTCAATACCAATATTGTATATGTCTAGTGTGATGGGGGGGGAGAATACATATCCCATGATTTTAGTGAATATTTGAAGGAGCATGACATCACACATAACATTTCTTGCCCTCATACCCCTCAACAAGATGGAGTAGCTGAGAGAAAACACAGGCATATTGTTGAGACAGCCTTGAGCATGATGCACACTGTTGGTATTCCTTTCTCTCTTTGGACAGAGGCTTTCCATACAACTGTTTACGTTATCAACAGGTTGCCCATGACCATCCTTGAAGATAATTCTCCGTATTTTGTTCTTTATAATTGTCATCCATCATATGAAGAATTACATCCTTTTGGTTAAGTATGTTATGTTCATATTGATCATTCATTGAGAAATAAGTTTCAAGATAGAGCTGTGCAGTGCAAGTTTCTTGGGTATGCAGATGACTATAAGGGATACAGGTGTTATGATGCTCATACAGGCAAAATTCGGGTATCTAGAAATGTTGTTTTTGATGATGAAAATTTTGACATTCTGGGTTCATCTTCCACAGATACACAGGACAGTTATGATCCTTGGCTCAGTGACTCACTTTTATATGATTCGTTGCCTTATGAGGATTCATCTTTATTGACAGACAATGAACCTTATACTTTCGATGTGGAACCGCATATGAAAGACATTCCTCCTACAACAACATCCTCACGTTTTTCTGGCCTTGTTTATTCTCGTAGAGCTCATCCAGTCAATGATGAGACTCCTCTACGACGTTCCACTCGGATTAGACATCCTATAGATCGCTGGGTAAGTTATAACAATTTCTCTTTGGATTTTCAAACATTTCTAACTAGAGTGTCCAAAGAAACAGAACCTTCCTCCTTTCATGAGGTTGTACATTCCCGTGTCTGGGCAGAGGCGATGAATGAGGAAATGGAAGCATTGCATGAATGTAATACATGGGAGATTGTACCAAGACCAGATAACAAGAATATTGTAGGATCCAAATGAGTGTACAAGATCAAACACAAACCGAATGGCAGTGTTGAGCGCTATAAGGCTCGTCTGGTTGCACAAGGCTTCACACAGCAGTATGGGCAGGACTACGATGAAACGTTCAGCCCAATAGTAAAATTGGGCACCGTCAGGATTATTATTGCATTGGCGTTACAACATGGATGGTCACTTAGTCAACTTGATGTTAAAAATGCATTTCTGCATGGTGAACTAAAGGAAGAAGTTTATATGGAGCAACCACCTGGTTATAGCATGCATGATTCATCCAATTGGGTATGTAAACTTCGACGCTCTCTTTATGGCTTGAAACAAGCTTCTCGATCTTGGTTTGAAAGTTTTTTCACGGAGATCCAACATCATGGGTTCACTAAAAGTGTTCTAGACCATTCATTGTTCATATTCAAAAGTGATTCAGCTATTGTTTGGGTGCTTATATATGTTGATGACATCATTATCACCGAGAGTGATGAGGTTCACATATCTTGGGTTAAGTCTATGCTGATGGCTAAATTCAAGATGAAAGACTTGGGTCCCTTGCGATATTTTTTGGGTGTGGAAGTTGATAGTCGACATGAGACTATTACATTGAGCCAACCTATGTCACAGGGATTCGGCTAGGAGGGTGCCGCACCCGCGTCGACGCGACTCGACGCGGGTGCGGGTGCCGCACCGGGTGCGGTCAACTCGATCCTGGGTGCGTTGACCGCACCCAGGATCATTAATGTCCATTTTAAAAAAAAAAAAATTGCCCAAATGGGCTTCGAATTTTTTTTTTAAAAACTTTATGCTAGTCTGTCAGCTGCCTAGCATAAAGTAAGTTTTTCAGTTTTCACGCACAGCTGCTGTCAGCTGTGCTGTGCTGACAGCTGCTGACAGCAGCTGTCAGCACAGCTGCTGACAGCAGCTGCCTGACAGCTGCAAAGTTTAAAAAAAAAACCCCGCCTATTCCCCAACCCCCTTTATATATATATATATATATATATATATATTACTTATTACATTTTTGCCCCTGCCGCACCCCTGCACCCGGGTTTTTTGGAAGTGCCGAATCCCCGCACCCGCACCCGCACCCGCGCCCGCACCCGCACCCATGTGACATAGGAGCCAACATAAGTACAATATTGATATTTTACTTGCTACAAGGATGGAGAATTGTAAACCAATTAGCACACCTTGTCTTCTACATCATAAGCTAAGTGCTAAAGAAGGCACTACTTATCATGATCCTACTTTGTATCATCGAGTTGTAGGGATGTTACAATACCTAACATTCACTAAGCCTGACATAGCATACTCTGTCAATCAGGCTTCACAATTTATGCATGCTCCTACAGATGTACATATGGAAGGAGTGAAAAGGATCCTTCGGTATTTAAAGGGTACGATTGGAGATGACTTGATGTATACCAAGGACACAGCTTATACGTCAGGGCATCGACTATTCACTTATACAGACGCGGACTGGGCTGGTGATCCTGACGAGCGCAGATCAGTTTCGGGGTATTGCATTCTTATCGGCAATAATATTGTAACATGGAGTAGCAAGAAGCAAAAGGCAGTTGCGCGATCTAGTACTGAAGCAGAGTATGGTGCAATGGCAGCAGGAACAACCGATGTTACATGGGTGAGACATCTACTGCAAGAATTACAAGAACCGATCTCGTCCTCTATGCTTCTTTGCGATAATCAGAGTGCTATTAATATTGCCTTCAATCCCATCCTTCATTGTCGCACGAAGCATATCGAGATCGATCAACACTTTGTTAGACAAAAGGTGGAAGAAAAAGAAATTGAACCTGCATATGTTCGTTCAGATATGCAAGTTGCTGACATCTTTACCAAGGGATTATCCACTCATCAGTTTTGGGCACTCAAAGACAAGTTGAGCATGATCAAAGACCATACTCAACTTGAGGGAGGCTGTTAGTTTTGGATCATGGATCCGACCCACACCACATTCCAAGGACCCACCTCGAGATGCGTGGGCGGTGGCATATTGTAATTTATTTTTATTACTTGTGTAATGTTATACTTTGTACAATACATATAAATAGGAAATAGAAAAGGGAAAACCCTATTGCCGACTCCCCTCTTCTCTCTTTACCTCACTTTTGTCTCTTGCAGGTTGATCTTTCTCACATTTTTAACATCAAGCTGACTAAGGTTCCACCCATGTTCAATAGCCAGGCCAAGGATAATACAAATAGTTCTCATTTTCACCATTAGGCTGAAGGTCTCATCATAATCTTGACCATATTCTTGGGTGAAACCTTTGGCAACAAGACGTGCCTTGTATCGTTAAATGCTTCAATCCGGTTTTTATACTTAATCTTATACACCCATTTCGAGCCAACAATATTTTTATCTGGGGGACGACCAACTATCTCCCATGTTCGACACTCATGAAGTGCCTCTATCTCCTCATTCATCGCCTCAATCCATTTGTTAGATTGAACAGCTTGACAAAACCCAAGTGGTTCTTCATGTTTTTCAATCTTGGATAGAAAGATCTGAAAATCCATAGAGAAGTTATCATTAATCAAGAAAATGCTGGTTTTTCAGCTGTCTGGGACCTAAAACCAATATCATAAGTAGAAAGAAATATTTTATCTTATATTTCTCTGCATGTGTGCATTCATACATACATCAAACCTATATGTGTATGCATGCATGCACATATATGTACAAGTGCAGGAGTTGCATCCCTAGACATTGACATCTATAAATTTCAAAAGAACTGTATAAGAAATCGCTTTATGTGAGAAATCTTATTAAAGGATTAGAATTGTGGCCATAAACAACGAGCTTTTCAAAATGAATCTTCAATCACACAATCAGCTTTGCAAAAACAAATCATCAGTTCTCAAGAATACCTTCACTTTCTGATGACTTCCAATGAGAAGCAAATTGTCTCCAATATGCATACTTGTTATCACCACCTACAGATGATGATGATGATCAACAAAATTATTAGACATTAAATTTATCCAAGCAAATCGCAGACAACAATATATATGAAAACATAATTGTAGAAATTCAAATGGAAAACAAATACATATGCATGACAGACATGATGCTAGGTAATGCCAATCATTTATTCTCTTGTATAGAAGTGTGTGGAAATCATGTCCTAATGCAGTTTTAACATATATATATATATATATATATATATATATATATATATATATATAGAGAGAGAGAGAGAGAGAGAGAGAGAGAGAGAGAGATGCAGCCTATATCACAAAGATACATGGACACGAGGACACAAGATGCAGGTTTCACTCACAAGTTAAAAAAAAAATCAAAATAGGACAAGAGGACACAATTTTTAAAAATTTTAATCAATAAAAAACCATTTTATATTTCAATATCTAAAAATACCTTTTTTATTGAAATGTAATTAAAATGTAGTTTAAAACTATTAAAATAATGACAATACAAATCCACCTCCAAATCAGCATGTCTGTGCATGTTCTCCTGTGTCACTAGGGACACGTGGCCAAAATGGTGTCCCTATGACATAGAATAGGGCTTGCATCCTCCTGTTGTGTGTGTGTGTGCAGGAAATATATTTGCTACAATCGATCATGCCTCCAATTGAGTTGTAATCTCATGATGTGAGTTGTTTTGACTCATTATGACCACACAGATGTGTTTAACATGCTCAATTTAGTAGGAAACGACTCTTGGATCGTTACATTCATAGCCATTGATTTTCATATATATATATATATATCATTCAAGGTAATTTCTCAGCGAGGGTTTTTCTAGGAGAGATTTTCAAAAACGGGTTTTTCTTGAGAAAATCTCGAAAATTAAAAAAATTCAAATAAAAATATAAAAAATAAGTAAAAATACAAATAATAGAAATTCTCTTTTTGCCCTCTTTTGTTAATTCTTCTTCTTCCTTCTTTCCTCTTTCTTTTTTTTCTCTTTTTTTCTTCCTTCCTTTCATTCGTTCCTTACCTCCTTCCCTCTTCTTCATCTTTTCTTTTCCTTTCCTTCTCTAGCTCCTCTTCTTTCCTCTTTCTTTTTCCTTTCCTTCTCCTCTTCGTTCCTTCCTTTTCCTCTTCTTTTCTTCCTTCCCTCTCCTCTTCCTTCTTTCCTATTTGAAAAAAGCTCTAGATCTCATAAAACCTCATAAATCTATTGTTTTGATTTGGTTTTTGAATCAAATCAAATAAAAAATGGAAGATTGGGTTGTTTTTTGGGGAACATTTTGATATTTTTGTTTTGCTATTCGATTTTTAATCAAAAGCTTAAAATAGAGGGTGCTTTTTTCTTAGATATCACTATATATATCGTGCTATTTTCAAAATATCGGTGAAAGTGATATATATATATATATATATATATATATATATATATATATAGAGAGAGAGAGAGAGAGAGAGAGAGAGACCAAAGTCACTAATATCGGCAATATTTTGAAAATATTGCTAGAAATTTCAATATTTTAAGGTAGCCAATGATATCGGGAAAATCTAGCAATATTTTCAAAATATCGCGATATTATGATGATATTTTTGCAAATTTTTTAAATCTTATTTTCATATATCGCAGGTTCAGTTTTTTTATATTTTTGTTTCTTTTGTATTTTAAAACTTTAAAAACTTATTTCTTTATTGTTGCAAGAAAAATAATAGAAAACCTACTCTTTCTTACAATTATTTATAGTTTTTCAAATTTTTAAGCTTTTGAGATTTTCCACCTTTTGAAAATATCTCCGACAAAAACCTGTAATGATATCTCTCCTACTAGGGAAAGATCACAACACAACCCACAATGGGGTACTCGCAAGAGTCACAATAGTACACACTCACAATATAAAAAATAAATATTTTATTGAACATAGAATGCAAAAAACATGCATGCCTCGATAGAGACAAAAAGGTCCCATATTTATATAAGATAGAAAGAGGGGAGAAAGACCAACTAGCCCTTGGGGAGCTCCCAACAGCTAGCTGGTCAAAATTACAAGCATTCCCTTGGTTACTCAAATAAAATACAAATAAATAAATAAATCCTAAATATAATCTAATAATATATATATATATATATATATATATATATATATAATCTCTTAACATTTCCCCTCAAACTTACAGTGAGATCACGGAAAGTTTATCAAGGAAAAAATAGAACCTGGGAGAAGGTAATGCCTTGGTGAAAAAGTCCAATTGATATTCAAAGGTTTCGTAAGGCAATCATATAGTCTTCTTCAAGTACTCCTCTCAAACATAGTGGCAATCAATCTCAATGTGCTTATTCTTTTCATGAAACATATGGTTTCCGACAATGTAAATGGTGCTCTTGTTATCACAACAAAGCTTTGAGGGCGTCATTAGATATACCCTTATATCTTCAAGTAGTCGTGTTAACCATACAACTTCTGATGTAGTGGTAGTCATTTCTCGGAACTCAACTTCCATTGATGAAAGAGAAACTTTTACATTTCTATGACATGAGAAAGGCACCTAAAAACACACAAAAACCAGTAGTTAAGCAACAATCATTAGGACTCCCTCCCTAATCAAAATCAGAGTACACAACTAAATGAAGAGAGAAAGATGATAAAAAAACCCTTTGGAAGTAGTTTTTTTAATATATCTAATTATCTTCGTAACTGCAAACATGTGTTCAGTAGTTGGCGAGTATTGAAATTAATTTGCAGTATGAACTACATGAGAAATATCAGGTCAAGTGATAGAGAAGTATGTGAGAGCTCCAATCATATGACGATACGGTATGAGATCCTCCAGAGGTGTTCTATCATCAATTTTTATTTTTGTGTTAATCACTTTTGGAGTGTTGACTCTTTTATCATCAGTAATTATGAGAAAATATGTGAGAAATCCAAGATTAGTCATCTCAAAACTATTTTCAAGAACATTTTTAATAGAACTAACTACATGTTTGTCTCCACCTGTGATAATCACGTCATCTACATACAAAAGTAGAATAATGATACTTATATCAGACGCCTTAACAAATAAAGTAGTGTCAGTATAGCACGATCTATATCCAAGATTTAACATGACAGTATTAAATCTATCATACCAAGCTTTATGAGCCTGTTTTAAACCATATAAAGCTTTCCTTAGAGAATGTAACCAGGTGGATCCTCAAGACTTGAAGGTGGGTCCATATAGACATTTTTCAAATCTTCATTTAAAAAGGTACTTTTCACATCAATTTGATATATAGAATAACCTTTAATGCAAGCTAGTGCTATAAAAGTCCTAACGGTGGCCATTCTCGCACTTGGGGCAAAGGTTTTCTTATAGTTTATTCTGAATTCGTAAGCATATCATTTGACAACTAATCTGGCTTTATGTCTTTCTAATGTCCCATCACTTTTGGTTCTAACCTTATATACCCGTCTACATCCTATTGCCTTTGTCCCATTTGGTAATTTCACAATATTCCAAGTTTTAGATTTTTCTAAAGCTTTCAGTTTTGTCTTCATGGCTTCTACCCACTCCGGATGATCCTTAACTTGACTATAAGTCTTCGGTTCAAAGTAGGAATATATGCGGGCTATACATGTTTAATGTTGTGGAGAGAAGGGATTCATAGGTTACAAATCTATAAAGAGGTCTTGAAATCCCAGTAGATCTCCTAAGATTGGTAGTTTCATCTTGTTCTATTTGAGAGAATCTTTCCAAAGCACTAGGTTGGTTCTCGGTAGCCCTTCTAGAATAGGAGTTTCAAATTCTATGATGACATTCTCATTATTGTTATCATGGACAACTACTGAAGATTCCAAATTGGTAACATTCTCAATTTGATCAAGCACATCAACATCATCATCAAATACTTTCTTTAAAAATGAATATTCATGATCTTTCTTAGGCATACTAAAGTCAAAATAGCTTTCCTTTTCAACAAAATAAACATGTCTTAAAACATATAATTTATTATTTTTAGCATCATAACACCTAAATCATTTTTTATTTTCAGCATATCCAATAAAAACACAAAGAATGGTTTTTGGTGAAAGTTAGTCCATTTTTTTATTCAAAACAAAACATTTACAACCAAAAAATTGTAACCTATTATAATATGCTTGAGTACCAAAAAGTTTTTCAATAGGGGTGATGTTTTTTAAGGAAGAGGATGACATTCTGTTTATGAGATAAACAACTGTAAGGGCAGCCTTGGCCCACAATATTTTGGTACATTGCTTGAAATCAAAAGGGTCCTAGCAATTTGTATAATGTGTCAATGTTTTTGTTCTGCTAAATCATTTTGTTGAGGGGTGTTAGGGCAAGATCTTTGATGAGAAATACCATTTAAATCAAGACAAATTTTGAAATCATTTGAAACATACCCTCCCCCTAAATCGGTTAGATATGTTAGAATAAAATTGATTATTTATCATAGCATGAAAATTTTTAAAATAGTGGAAAGCTTCTACCTGAGAAAATAAATCAAGTATATATTGAAAATCATTCACAAATATAACATAATAAGAGAAACCTCCTTTGGAGGCAATGGGAGCAAGACCCAAATGTCCAAATGCACCAATTCAAAAGTCCAAGAAGAAAGGAAATTGTGTTTAGAAAATGGAAGAAATTTTAGTTTTCAAGTTTGCAGTTAATACAAATACACTTAAGATTTTCATTATTACAAAAGTTTTCCAAACAAAGAAAATATGGAACTTTAGATACACACGGATGAACTAATCTTTTATGCCAAAGTTTAAAATCACTATGTATGACAATATTACAATTTTTTTGTTCAATAAAGTCCACGTAGTAGAGGCTTCCTTATCTATAGCCTTGCCTAATCAACTTCCCTGATCGGTGATCTTGCACCCAACAACCATTCGATGAGAAGAAAACATCACACCCATGGTTAAAAATTTGAGAAATTAAAAGAAAGTTTAAATTTAATTTTGGAATATGCCTAACATTTGAAACAAGAAACTTTTAAGAATTTTCAAGAGTTTTATCAATATTTCCCATGTATTTTATGTGTAAAGAAATTACATTGGCCGTAGAGACAAAAGAGTCATATGAATTGGTGTGACAATCATAAAGAAGATTATCATTTGAAGCCATGTAAAACAATGCTCCCGAATCCAAGAGACAAGAATTCATACCGGGAGGGGAAGAAGTGGAGACCGCGGCACTAGCGGTGGTGGATGAAGCTTTAAGAAGCGGTTATAGAGACTCTATAAGGACCCTAACTCATACCTATGAAAAAGTAATAAATTTTTTTTTAAACAAGTGCGAAAACAATCCCAGAGACCCGAGGCCTTTACAGTTCCACTCACCATTGGATAACTAACCACAAGGGATCTTATACTCATCTTTCATACCAAACTAAAATCAAACCAACTTTATTCACTCAAATGTAAAGAGTCTAAGACATAATTAATTAAAAGTAAAGAAAGCAAAAAGAAAGAGCCACGCCGTCCAAAGAATCTGCCCTGCCGTCATGTAGTCCCCTCGTGACTCTTCTCAAAGCAAGTCCTCCTCACTAGGCATCTGAGGCTGCGAAAAACACCAAAAGTAGGGTGTCAGAATCCAAAGAATCCTGCGTACAGGACCCTCTAATGAATCAAATAAGTAAAAATGACATAAATAAGATTCATGTAATATTTTAGAGGAACATAAGTATAACACATTCATAATTCAACTAATCATTCATGTTGTAGAAGGGAGCAGCCACCTGTGTAGAGAGAGAGAGAGAGACGGCTGCACAGAAAACTAAATCATGTTCAATTAGATTAGGGTTTCTCTCTATATTAAATAGAGAGAGGCAAAAAGGAAAACTTACATCTAAGTCCTTATGAGAACAAAATTTCAGAAAACCTCTAATGTAAGAGAACTTAACCTAAAACCACCTATTCTCAACACTCCCCCTCAAGCTGGAGCATAGATATCAATCATGCTCAACTTGTCACAACATTTTGAGAAATTTGGCTTAGCAAGAGGCTTTGTAAACATATCTGCAACTTGGTCTTCCGACTTTAGGTATTTGGTAGTGATATGACCAGCTTGAATCATATCTCTTACATAGTGGCAATCAACCTCAATGTGCTTTGTTCTCTCATGAAAGACATGATTGTTTGCTATATATGTTGCCGCTTTGTTATCGCACATCATGGTCATTGGAGAGGAAACCTTCACCTGGAGATCATGAAGAACAGTGCGAACCCATATCAATTCAGCAGCTGTTTGGGCCATAGCCCGATATTCTGATTCTGCACTTGACCTGGAAACCACATTTTGTTTCTTACTTCTCCATGAAATCAAGTTGTCTCCCAAAAACACACAGAATCCTGTGGTAGACTTTCTATCTACTACAGATCCAGCATAGTCAGCATCAGAATAGGCTACTATCTCCAGAGTTCCACCTTTCCTGAACAATAACCCCTAATCATTATGGTTGCATTTCAGTGTACCTCAGTTGGTTAGTCCATAAACTAGCTAACTTTGCTTACTGCTAAAGCAATATCCGGCCTGGTCACATTTACATATAATAACTTCCCTACTAGGGAGCGATAGCTTTTGCTATCAACTGGTTTTGACCCTTCTTCAAACAACTGAACTTTATGGTCCATGGGAATATTTGCTGGTTTAGCTCCCAACATGCCCGTTTCCTTTAATAAGTCAAGAACATACTTCCGTTGAGACAAAACCATCCCTTCACGGCTTCTAGCAACTTCTATACCCAGAAAATACCTGAGTGAACCAAGGTCTTTTGTAACAAAGTGTTTTTGAAGATGAGCCTTTGTGGCTTCAATAGCTTTCACATCATCTCCTGTAAGAATGATGTCATCCACATATACCACCATAACAACTATGCTAGAGCTAGTTTTCTTTATAAAAAGTGTATGATCTGCTGCTGATCTATTAAAGCCAAAGCTTGACATCACTTCAAACAACTTTTGAAACCATGCACGAGGACTTTGTTTCAAGCCATAAATCGCCTTTCTCAATCTATACACCTTCTGACACTCCCCCTCAACCTCGAATCCTGGAGGTTGTTGCATGTAAACGGTCTCAGATAGATCCCCATATAGAAAAGCATTTTTCACATCTAATTGGCACAAGCTCCAACCATGCTGAACAGCTACTGAGAGAACAAGACGGATGGTACCCATCCGTGCAACAGGAGAAAAAGTTTCAAAGAAGTCAATTCCATATGTCTGAGTATACCCTTTCGCGACTAATCTGGCCTTGTACCTTTCAATAGAACCATCATATTTGTACTTTATTGTATATACCCATTTACATCCAACAATGTCAGCATCTGCTGGGGAATCAACTAGATCCCAGGTATGCTGAGATACTAAAGTTGTCATTTCTTCTTGCATAGCCAGCTTCCAGCGAGTATCAAGTTCTGCCTGTTGATAGTTCAGAGGAATAGTTTCAGCAGATAAGGCTGAAATAAAAGACTTCATCTGATGTCCAATTCTGGCATGGGAGACAAAATGAGATATGGGATATAAGGTACATTGTCTTGTCCCCTTTCGTAGAGCAATAGGCCTGTTATCATCATCCTGAAGATCACGATTGTCAGTAGAACTTACCTCAGGAGAAGAAGAAGATGAAGGCTCTTGCGGAAGTGGAGCTCTACGCACATATACCAATGGAGGATTATTAAATCTGGAAGAGGATGAAGTTTGGTTCGGTAATGAGGGCACAGATTCCAAAGGAAAAGGAGGTATAGGTAATGGAAAAGACTCAGCTGGATCAACCTGCAGCGGGGAACCGAAAATAGAGTAATATGGAGAGGATTCCAGGAAAGATACATCCGCACTGACATACTCTCGGCGAGAAATAGGATCATAACATCGATAGCCCTTTTGATTTTTTGGATAACCGATAAATATGCATTTTGTAGCTTGCGCGGCTAATTTATCACGATCAGGGCCAAGTTTGTGTACAAAACAAACACATCCAAATATTTTTTGTGATAAAGAAAAAAGAGGAGCATTAGGTTTTAGGATATGTAATGGAATTTGATCACCCACAGAAGACGAAGGCATGCGGTTGATCAGATAGCAAGCAGTGGTAATCGCATCACCCCAGTATAACGCAGGAACATTGGATTGAATCATAATGGTCCTGACAACATCAAGGAGGTGCCGATGTTTTCACTCAGCCACCCATTTTGTTGAGATGAATAGACACAGGAAGTTTGGGGTTGGATGCCATGATCTTGGTAAAATTGTAACAGACCTTTTGATTTAAACTCGAGAGCATTATCAGTGCGAACAATCTTGACAATAGATTCAAATTGAGTTTTTATTTCAAGAATTAGGGATTTGATAATACTTGGAACTTCAGATCGTTCTTTTATTAAAAATACCCATGACAACTTAGAGAAATCATCAACAATAACAAGATAATAACGACACTGAGTCCTAGTAGGAATCTTACTAGGACCCCATACATCTGCATGAAGAAGTTCAAAAACTTTTTACTAGACTGACTCTGACTCGAAGGGAACGAACTTCGATGATGCTTGCCCAACTGACATGCTTCACACTGAAATGATGTGGTGGAAGGAATCTGAGGAAAGACCGACTGAAGCTTTGACAATGAAGGATGACCAAGACGACGATGCCACTGAACAAGACTGAATGAATGTTCCACTGCAGCATGAACAATACCCATTGGATGATGTAGGTAGTAAATTCCATTTTCTTCATAGCCTCCACCAATCTTCTTCCCCGTCAGCAAATCCTGAAAATGACAACCCATTGGATCAAATATTACTCTACAGTTTTGTTCTTTTATAAGGCAACTAACAGAGAGTAAACTTTGAGGAAAGTTTGGAGCATGAAGAGCATTTTTCAACTGTAATGAGGAGGATATAGAAATATTTCCCTGACCAACAACCGGAGAGGAGCTCCCATCGGCTAAGGAGACTCCAAGCTGAGCCTTAATATCCTTTAGATATGAAAAAACACGTGAATTTCCACACAAATGTCTGGATGCACCAGAGTCAATAACCTACTTACTATCAGTCGGATGAAGATGATTTCCGGTTGAATATGCAACACCAACTACAGGAAGAGTGGAACTAAAAGGTCGAAGAGCTATCAGCTCATCATATTCCGCACGACTAAGGGTGATACTACTTTCATTTTCAGTGATATTCTTTTGTACATTTGTTGCCTCGATAGTAGTCACATTTGCTTTAGGAGTATATGACTTTGATAAAGAAGAGGTTGGCCGACCATGCTTATCCCAGCAACGATCTTCTAAATGTCCAGATTTTCCACAGAATGTACATTGAAGCTTTCCTCTGCCTCCCATACCACGTCCACGTCCTCGTCCTCTGATATTCTGAATATTTCCACGCCCATAACTAGATAGGACAACAAGAGCAGATGACTGAGTCACAGGCTGAGATTGTGGCAGAGAGATCGCAAGTCTACTCAGACGATTGTAAGCATCAGCAAGAGTGGGAACATCTGATCTAGTCAACATTTGAACTTTTGCAACAGAAAAATCTGAAGAAAGACCGGTAAGAAAACGAGCAACCATGGTTTGTTCTTGATGATCCTTTTGCTTAGAGCAACAAAGAGGCCTGTGAGCATTAAGTCTTTCAAACGTAGCTTTGACAGAGGCATAGTATTTGGCCAAGGTCTGATCTCCCTGTTGCAAATTATATATTTCCTGTTCGACTTGCAGGATACGACTCACATTCGTTTCTTGTGAGTATGTGTCACGAAGATTGTCCCACATCAGTTTGGTTGTATTATAGTAGATCAATCCATCTGCAATATGGGGTTCGACACTATTCATGATCCATGACATAACTATGTCATTATCTTCATCCCAAGTAACATATCTTCCCAATTTCTCAGTGGGTTTGCCTTCCAACAAAATGTGTTTTCGACGATGTCCAGATACCGACATCATAAAAGTTCTGGACCACCTGGCATAGTTGGTTTCATTCAACCTTACGGAAGAGCCATACGAGAAGGGGTTGGCAAAAGCCTTATACTCCCCAATCTGTTCCATTTTAGAATCACATTTCGAATTTTCAGCCATACTGCTCACTAGAACAGCAAGTATTCAAGTAGAATTTTCTAACACTGTAAGGAATCAGCCCTGCTGTTTCCAAAAAAGAAAACAGCCCACAACCAACAGGTAATTCTTGCTGCTTTCACGACAAAGGGATAGCTGAAACTAACACAACACAAAACAAAACTCGACACAGCAGGGAGTCACGACCATTGCTGCACCCAAACACACCACGACCAACAAGAATATTCAGTTGCAACACAGATGAACACGACAACTGTTGTTCCCCAAACATATAAAGCATAACGACCAATAAGTCTTCAGAAGACAATTAAATAGATCAATCATATCTCGATCACACGCAACAAACACAGAAAAAAAATTTCCAGAATCACGGCACGACAGGCACGCAATCAGCACAGAAAACATGACAATCTCGGCTGGCACGCAGTATCACAAAAACTTGCTGCGTGACCCAAACAACAGAAACAGCCAACAGCTCACGGCTGGCACGCAGCAGCACAGAAGCCTGCTGCATGACCCAAACAGCAGGAACAACAGGAACTCGTCAATCACGACAGGCACGCACCAGCAGGAACTCGTCAATCTCCATAGAATCACGACAAGAGATGACAAAAAAAAACCCCACGAAGAGAGAAAAAAAAAACAGATTCAAAAGAAATGGTTACGGCTCCAGGAAATCACGACAGGAGCTCCATCCTTAGATCTGACGATAGATCTGGGTAACATCCCAGATCTGTTATCAGATCTTCCACACTAGTGCAACAATAAACCTTATTTTCACGCAGTCTGAATTTTTTTTTATTGGTGAAGATCAGTCCTCTTCGTGATCACGCTCCCGAGATCGAGGGCTCTGATACCATGTAGAAGGGAGCAACCACCTGTGTAGAGAGAGAGAGAGACGACTTCACAGAAAACTAAATCACGTTCAATTAGATTAGGGCTTCTCTCTATATTAAATAGAGAGAGGCAAAAAGGAAAACTTACATCTAAGTCCTTATGAGAACAAAATTTCAGAAAACCTCTAATATAAGAGAACTTAACCTAAAACCACCTATTCTCAACACATGCAATAAAAAACATTTAATAACAATAGGGATCACAATTTAAGCATTAAAGACATTTAACATGCATTAAGGAACAACATTATGCATTTATCAATATATCACAATTAAGAGAATAAATAAATATGCATGATTTCAATGCAATGCATACATAATTTATTATCTTTAATCAAGTTTTCTTTTATATGCATGTCCCTATTAGGATGCACACATATTTAAGTTTCACTTTTTATTACCATTACCGGCGGATACTCAAAACGGATAAAATCCTCGAGGTCAAGATAGGTTCTCAGGGTAACTTAGCACACAATTTGTATTGTATTACTAGGTTCCAAACTTAGCCCTCGACCGATATTAGAAAACAATACCATCTATCGAAACATTAGAAATCAGCATTTAATGTCGGAGACACCAAGGACATCAGCATCCACAAGTGCCACTTTTCTTGGTATACCAAAACAACAGTTGTGTCTACACACCACCCCCAGGCAAAGTGGTGAACTCTCCCTAAAACTGTGGCCAGGAGAAGAACCTCAATATCGGATTCAGGGGCAACAACAATGCATTCAGAGTTTTAGTATCTTCACGGTTTTCACAAAACCGCAATATCTAAGATTCCCATACTAAAGAAGAAACATCAAAGAAACATAAGTTACACTATTATTTACTTTCTTTTATCTTGTTATTAATTCATCTCTTTTACATTTGCAAATCAACATGCATAATTAATAACATAATCTTGCAAATCAACATGCCAAGCTCTTCACGGGACCACAACCCGTGACAATAGAACAATGCAATAAGAACAATAATATCACATTCGATTTTCGCAATGCAAAGAACAACTAAAACAAAGAGCAACACATGCTCAAGGCTCACACAGCCCCTGATGATCCATTTGATCATCAATGCATTCATATGCAAAAATCATGAATAACATGCCACTATGCATTCCTTTTTAATTGCTTCTCAATGCACATTCATGTATGCAATCTCAGAGATGTGCATAAAACAATAATATACATATGCATATGCATGAGTTCACAACTTCATATTAATTGCATGCTTTTATTCAATACCATATTCATGTCCAACGCATGATTTCATTTAATACATGTATTCATCACTCCAATGTATGTATTCACATCACCATGCCAAATGCATACTTTAATTCATGACCCAGTTCAAATTAAAATATGTGAACACTCATGCCATGATGTACGTGCCAAAATACATAAATTCCACTTATGCACATATATATGCAAGCAACATTGCATTAATATCTTAATCAAGCATAACTTGTCAATTCTAAACATAAGAGAAATATCATTGTTTTCTTGATTCACCTCTATCACAATATGCATATAAATATATAATCATACGAGTGCAAATAACAATAAAATTTCCATGATTCATGTTTTCAGTATATGCACATGTCCATATATTCCCAAGCTTATAAAGAAAACTAAATCGTTAACACATGTAAACCAGGGAATAGCATGAACATTTTCCCTATGAGAACCTGTATATAGCCGTATGCACTTTGCTGAGTCAATGAAATTTACTATAATGATGCAGTGAGAGTGGGTTACACTACACACGCAAGGTATGAGGCTCCCTAACATTAGATACTCCTAGACATAGTAATAATGATGTCGATGATGTAAAGCCCATGTAAAAAAAAAAAAATTATCGGACCCAGGTCGGGTCGGGACCCGACCCAGGCCCGCCCTCGTTGGGGTTTTAAAACCCAACGCAGGGTGAGGGTTTTAAAACAAACCCCTCCCCTGTGCGCCGCACCTCACCCGCGCCGCTCCACCCCCTTGGCAGATAAGGGAAACCCTTGAGGGTTTCCCCAAATTTCGGCCCCCCCACGAGCTCTTTAAAAGCATCGCAGGAGGGCAGACGGGGCATGCCTCCCTCTCGAGCCTCCTTCTCCTCGCACCGACGCCCCTGCGAACCACGACGCCTCCTCCCTTTGGTCCGATCGCCGCCGCCGCTGCGACCACCACCGACGACCTCAAAGGTATGCCTTTTTTCCCTTCTCCTCCCCCAATCTTCTAATCCTCCTCCTCTCCCTCTCTCCCTCGTTGTCATCTCGCCGGGAGGCCGACATGAGGCCGATGGCCCCTGCCATGCCCTCCCTCTTTTCCCTCTTCTTGAGGGTTTGCTGGGAGGCCGACAGGCAGCGCACGGCCCCTGCCGCGCCCTCCCACTCCCTCGGTGTCCATCGGAGGCCCCACAGGGCCCCTGTCGTCTCCCCCTCTCTCTTGAGGTTGCCGGAGAACCAGCAGGGGGGCAGTCACCCCCCCCCCCCCCCCTCCTCTCCTTGCGAGCTCCCCTCCGGCAAGCCGTTGCCGACGACCGTGCCATCCCCCCTCAGGTAACCCGATCTCTCTCTCTCTCTCGTTCCCTCATTTTGCTCCTTCTCTTTGGGTTCTCACCCTCAGTCCTGCACAGCTCGCCGGAGCCCCTTTCGTCGGCGTCCCAACCTCGCAACCCCCGATGCCATCGGCTCCCTGCGGGCGGCTGCGACCCCAACGCCATGCTTTCCCTTGGTCTGGCAGGGGCTTTGCCCCTGCCGATTTCCTTTTCACTCGCCCTCGGACAGGCTGGCAGGGGCCAAACCCCTGTCGCCTGGACCCTTCTTTCGATGGCTCGGCAGGGGCCGAGCCCCTGCTACCTGCGTTTTCTCTGACAGGCTGATAGGGCGATGGCCCTGCCGCCACTTTTCGACAGACCGGCAGGGGCCAAGCCCCTGCCACCTTTACCTTCTCGGCAGGGGCTTCACCCCTGCCCTTTGTGTCTTTCATCGACAGATAGGGGCAAGGCCCCTATCGCCTTTGGCTTGGTCGGCAGGGGTGATGCCCTGCCCCTCTCTGCCTCCCTCCCTGATTTGGGTACCCTACAACCTAGTGTCGGGCTCGACCTGACAGCCGAGCCCACCACTCCTCGTAGCCTCCTTGAAGATCAAGGACAGGCTTGGCCTGAGGGTCAAGCCTGGCCTCCTGCTCCCTGCCCCTTCTTTGGTCACTTTCATACTAACATTGGGTTTCCTGCAAATTCCGCGACAATTCCACTCGTACCTCACGACCCGAACCCTGCATCGCCTATACTCTCAAACGCTCGCAGCGACGCAACCTTATAACTTTTCGAGGTAGGGTAAAGTCGCACAAAGGGTAATAGATGAACCTAATTAAGTTGAAATAATTAAGATGCCCATGCTAGACATGCTTAGAGTTATATTGCTTCTGCAGTGCGTATTTTCTTGTTTGCATGCTCATGGGTCGAGGTACAATTTCATTCTTCGATTATTATTTTGTGTAGTTGTTTATGAATTTGAGGTGTGGTTTCGTACTTCTTGCAATACCTATGCGCTTGTTTGATTGCATACATTTTTGCTTGCACGTTTCCTTTGAGTGAGGTACGACTTCGTGTCTCATGTATTACTTATTTCCTTATGTGTTTGCCTATCTAAGTGGTCAAGGTATGGTTTTGGTACATTGTGTGTTACTTATGTGTTTTTCGCTCGATGTGCGGCATCGCAGGTCGAGAGTTGCTTGTCATCATGTTATAAACTGCATATGCTCACACTTATGGTAAATATGTACTTACATAAATGTAGTCTTGTGCCTAACCTGATTTCAGTTGTTTTCAAAACACTAGAAGTTGCGTTTGTGCGCTATAGTTCTTTTAAAGAGGGTTTCCTTTTGCAAATCCAGTGATCTTCAAAATGCACAGCTTTTGCAAAGTTAAGTTTTAAGTCCTACCGGATTGCGAAGTCACATTTGGGCCCTCCCAGGTCCACACACTTGGGAGAAATATTTTATAACCCCGATTCGAGTTGCGACCCAATTCGAATAACCCCGATCAGGGGCATGAGCCTATGAATGAGTGGGGTTCTGTTGAAGGACCCATTCTTCATTTATCAACCTAGTGTCGCGTGTCGTGCGAATCAGGTTGATACTAAGATAAATTTTGGATGCAAGATTGATAGTGATGTGCCTTGTGTGAATGACTCAATGTGGCAATGTAGTTTTTAAGGATGAATTGTGCCAAATGAGCACTCCTATATTCTTTGGATCGTTATGAAGTTGTGTGTTGGGGGTTCCTTTTTAGAAGCCTACACACCTCCATTTTTCAGTGTAGCATACTTTTAGACATGCACGATATGTTAAGTACTTTGTTGATCGGACGAGAGATCTGAGATGAACTTGTATCATGAAATATGCAAAATATTGTTGAAGTGAATTCAAGACTTATCTTGCCAAACTGTGTTGTATTGATTCTTTTGTAGATAATATTTGTTGGGGTTTCTTTTGTGGAACCATTTCCCTTTCATCGTAGTCGTACTTTTGACAAGTACGACCGTACTTTTGACAAGTACGATCGTACTTTTTGACAAGTACATCTTCTTACGTTGCGATGATTGGATGAGTAGGTTGTGGCAACCTCGACGAGTGCAAATAACAAAATGCTAAGATCACCTAAATAGGTGATGATTCCGCCTTCACCAGCAAGATACTCGAGTTGGGTCGAAAGACCAGAGTATGTAGAATGGGTCTTCAGTTAACTACCCCTGATGTACTCATTCAAACCGCTGACTCCTGTAAGGAGAGAGGACGGGAAGGTACAAAAACTTCGATGGACAAGCCATTAATGACAGTTACGAGCAAAAGACTCGACTTCCCCAGTCATCGGAGTTAGGGAAAGAGGACTACCATAATTATCCTAGGTGGTAGCCCTCCATGTTCAGGATGCATCTATTGTTTATGCTGCTTTGGGGATTTCTCTCTTGGTCACCGACCGTCCCCTTAGGTGCAGACTCAGTCAGCTATCCGGGTTATCATAAAATACACAACATAATAAACCCCCGGATCAGTTTAGGTTGTTTCTAGAGTCGTGCCTTGTGCGTACCCACTTGGCCAGTTAATATCAAAACATAATTTAAATCTGATCACACAATTTGTTGAGTTATGCCCATATGAAAGTTATAGTGTGTAACAGGTTCAATACTTATGGAATTGTGTGTGTGGTTGATGTAGCATTGTATTTTGTTAGTTAAATTTCTTATGTCGTTCTTTGCTTGTAATAGTTAGCCTACTTGTGCCAGTAAAATGTTTATAATAATTCTAGCATCGTGCTCATGATAGTTTGCTCCATGACATGGTTGCAAGCAAATTGCTATTTAATTGTTTGTCTACTTGACATATTAAATTATTCTGCTTAACTATGTTCTATATTGTACTGTATGTGCACCTACCAGTTTTTAGTGAAACTGACCCATTTTATGGGCAGGTGATGTATAGGTGATACAGTCTGCGATGGCACGATGGCGTGATAAGATCAAAACAAATCTCTTTCCCTGATGTTTCGCTCCTGAGGACATGTTGGTAAATTTAGTATGAAGTGTATTTCAAAAATTCTTTTTTAATTAAACCTTGAGTTACTGAAACTGTTTTAATAAACTTCTTTTTGGTTTCAACAAATATAATAAGTTGTGAAATCCCATGAACAAATTCACAATTATTGAAACTGCATTTCGAAACCATTTGATTTCAATAGTTGTGCGGAATTCGACAAAGGAAAGTTTACGCTGTAATGCGCTCAAGGTCCATTGACTTGTGGTTTTAAAAATATCATTTTCCGCTGAAGTACTATTTAAACTCTGATAATCGTATGATTTCAAAGCTTTCTAAACTATTCTAAAAGTTACAAGTCCTGGATTTTTGGGGCATTACAGATGATGGTGGTGAAAGCTTGACAGTACGACTTATAAAGACTGCTTTGGCAAAGAACCATCAGCCGGCCATGACATGATCGACATTTATAAGGGACCAAATCAGTCACCAAAATCTTAGCACAAAAAGAATGTATAGATCCCTTTTTTTTTTCAGATCACCTTTTTAAATACCATGCCCAACCAACAAATGGCTAGGCCAAAAGAAAAGGATATCACGGCCTAACAGGCTGGCAGCCGACCCACAGCAAAAGTTCCATATGTGCACCCAATACAGTATGTATTAGGGCCTGCTCAGTCGCCCAAAACTGCATAAGTTCTGGGTTTGATTTACACCCGAATATTGTGTGGTTTTGGGTATGATCAGCACCCACTACTTCTTGTGTTTTGTTCTTTTAATAATCTGCACACCTGCCCAGCCGAACCCAGGTCGGCTGGGTTCAGCAGGGTGTGAATCTGTCAAGATTTTAAAGCCGTTATGAGTCTGCCCAATGACCTAGTGAGCACGGTAATAAAAAAGGTGCAACATATCAAATTAATTGAACTATCCAGCAGGTAAATTCACAAAAACTCAGGTTTTCTCAATTGCTACAAGACATGAAATAAATTAGACTTTTGTTAAGTTTACCCAAAAGATGACACACAAACTAACTAGGTCTTTTTTTTTTTTATCAATGAACGCATTCCCTACAACATCAATAAATATATTTTTTTTTGTCAACGTGTCAGCTGAGTGGCTGGCCTGGTAGGGTCTGCCAGGTCTGAACCAGCCCAATTCGGCTGGGCAAACCCAAGTCGGCCCCTGCCGAGCCACTCACACCCCGAAAAAAAAAACATGCTGCAACAGTTCACCAAAAAAATACACATTAATTTTCAAATATGTATGCATATGCATAATCATATTTGTGCGCATGTATAAGCAAAAATTTAATGTTTCACGTATGCATGAATATTTATATTGCCATTCAGTTATGCCTGATTCATAACAAGTGAACATGTTCTTGCAGACTTTCCTAACGAGATGTTGTATGTGTACAAGGAACCTTGCATAAGCATAGGTATAAAATGTTTTCCTTAGGTTAATCATGAAAAGCAAATTTGTCATAAAACAAGCACTCGTTATACGATTTTTATCGTGAATAAACATGTTTTATCATGAGGACAAACATATACAAATTTTTTTTTTTTAAATTGGTTTACCTTATTAAACACCCTGCCCAGCCAACGGATGACTGGGTCTAAACAAGATGCCAGGCTGGCCAGCCGAACCTAGTTTAGTTCGGCTGGGCTGCCAGCCGGCTCTCACCGTGGTTGTATATATATATACCTTTCATAGTCATACCTCTGCTGATTTTTATTTAGTAAACACATATGAACAAATAAATTGCAAACCTGAATACATATATTGATTTTTTTACATCAGCTTTTACATAAACCCATTAGATAACCCTTTATCATGAAATATGATTTTAAACATACCATCGTATCATGGTAAAAATTCGGTTTTAAGATAAAAGTACATCCACGCATATTTTATTCCACAATAACCTTCAAAAAGAATAAAATACATTGAGTTCCACCATGGATCTTAGAGTAAATATTTAGATCTACCCCTTTCTCATGGGTTTTTTTTCTCAAAAACATCACATGAAAATCAAATCTATGTTCTTTTCTCATCCGTAACAAGAGAGAAACCCGTACCATGAATCTGAGATAAAGAAAACAATGGTAGATATTGAAAAACGTGGGTAAATGGTTGGAGATGCCCAAACTCCTCCTCTTCTCCCTCCTTTTTCCTCTCTTTTCCTCACTTTATCTCTCCTCTTTTTTTTGCTTCTCTTTCTCTTTTATCTCTCTTTTTTGAGGTCTTTTTATAGGCCCCATAGGGGAGGTCACCCCTCCTTCTCCAACTCCTTCTAAAATGGGCTGGAGAGAGAGCCTTCCTTTATTAAGACTCTCTCTCTCTCTCCTTTGTTTCCAATTTTTTTAAAACTCTCCAAGTTTGACTTTTCAAAACTTGGTTTAAAAAGGGATTCTAAGTCTCTCAACCTTCCTAGATCTTTCTAGAGATGGTTAAGGGCTCTTGCAAGATTCCTAAACAAACATAAAAATACAATTTCGGAATTACATTAAATTATTTATTTATTTATTTAATATTAAATTACAAATAAATTTCTGAAAGTTTTCAAAAATTACCAAAATAATGTGGGAGGTTTCTTAACAAAATTAAACTCCAATTTAAAGGTTTTAGCTGAATTTAAAGTTAGAAAAATCATTGGGCATGGATTTGGATTTGGATTTGGATCCAAGATCCAAATCCATCTCCGAAATCCAAATAGGTTTTGAGCTGAATCAAATCCAGATTAATATGAGTCTTGGATAGAGTCCAAATCCATATTAATTTGGATCAAATCTATCATATTAGGTTCGATCCAAGTTCGAATCCGAACCGACAAACTGTTTAATTTTGTAAAAAATTACGATTTTTGGGCCAACCGTAGCCCGAATCGAGAAAAATAAAATATCATTGCGCTCAAAATTCTGAGACGCATCCAACAACATATAACACGAATACCAAATTTCGAATTTCGCCCGAAAATAACCTGAATTTTGCTTGAATTTAAAGGTCAAAAATAAAACTTTTTCTCACGTTTTAAGTGGCTCGTTTAGGCCTTGACAATGAGACCTGGGCCAAGCCCAGACTCCAAAGCATCGGCTTAAAATTGAGAATCAAATGATTTTTCTTCTATACTTTAGCCAAATTTTCGAAAATCTCAAATTTAACCAAGTTTAAAAATACACGATATTACAACCTCCACCAATTGAGACAAAGAGAGAGATTCAATGCTTTTGGAACCATCATTGAATGTATTCTTTTGTTCTTGGTAAGGAACCAAAGCCGCTCGCTTTTCGTCCACCATCTTCAACTTAGGGCAATATGATTTGATGTGCCTTGATTCTTTATAAAAATAACAAGTAATTTTTTTCTTCCGATCATCTTGTTGAAATTTGTTGAAGTGTAGAGGCTTGTAGGTTTTAGTATTGGAACCGGGCCTAGATACGGCCAACCCACAACAACCTTTTTAATTTCCCATAATATTCTTTAACGGTTTGATCACCTTACTTGCATGAGTGAATCTTGTCTCTAAGCTCCCACAAGTAGGCGGCATCCTTCTGAGTGTGTATCTCTTTTAGAAAAGTCCATGCTTCATCGGCCCTCTCAAAGCTCAAAACGTTAGCACATGGATCTTGGTCCATGCTATTCATGAACCATGAGAGGACCTTAGCATGGCCCACTTCCCATTCTCTCAAGGCTTTTCGGTAATCGGGCATAGCCTACTCCTTTTCACCATCCTTTAGAGCTTCTTCAACTCCATTCACAATTTTGGTAAGAATAAGTTGAGGTTCCAGAGTAAAACCATCAACTAAATGCCATAGTTCTTTTCCCATAAGGAATTGCCTCATAGTCGTGACCCACATGTTGTAATTGTTTTCATCGAACTTGATAGGGGCGATAGTGAAAACCTCCTTTTCAGACATGGAGATGGTATGGAAAAGAGTAGAGTAGAGTACAGAGAAAGAGAGTGAAGAAGAGAATGATGAAGGATGCAAGGATAAAAAAATGGCACCACGAACACATAAGCACTTGCCATGTAATGATATCTCCAAGAGCCAAACATAATGCCTGCTAGGGAAAGATCACACTACAACCCACAAAAAGGTACTCACAAGAGTGACAATAACACACACTCACAATATAAAAAATAAATATTTTATTGATTATAGAATGCATAAAACATGCATGCCATAATAGGGACCAAAGGTCCCATATTTATACAAGATAGAAAGAGGGGAGAGAGACCAACTACCCATTGGGGCTGGTCAAAATGACCAGCATACCCTTGGTAATTAAAAACAAAAAACAAAAAACAAATAAATCCTAAATACAAAATACACATACACATACACACACACAAATATATAGAAAAAATGGTAGTTGCACAACCCTTAGGTGCATTAGCTACCTACAGGATCATGCTGGCAGTCCATCGCAGGGCTTGATGGACAGCCAGCGCAAAAATCGCTAAAACATGTGTTTTGCGTGTTTTAGAGGTTTTAGCGGCGGTTTTTGACCGCCGCTAAAAATTGTGTTTTTGCCCCCTTTTCACATTTCTTTTTGTGGTCGTCCATCACACCCTGTTATGGACGACCAACTCAATTGCGCAGTAGCTGCGCACCTAAAGGTTGCACAGCTACCATTCACTCTCTCTCTCTCTCTCTCTCTCTCTCTCTATATATATATATATATATATATATATATATATATATAGAGAGAGAGAGAGAGAGAGAGAGAAATGGGTTCGTGCTAAATGAAATATGCTAAATGGATTTTTCTGCTCTTTCGGTGCTTTTTTCGCATTTCTGACCCCATAAATGTGTTGGGCATGGTCGATTTACGAGAAATCCACACCTGGATCATGTGTTTTTGATAAAAAAAAATGATATTTGGAATTTTGGAGCCTAAAAATTTTACAAAGATTTTGGACCGTTGATTTTTTGAACGTTATAAAAACCCACCCATGTGTCATAATAGAACACTTCAAGGGCATTTGCATGTCACGGAAGGGGGTGCGACGGCACCCCCTTTTGTGGAAACCCTTGCCACCAAAACAGAATCGACCCCCCCCCCATGGGAACTGTTTCCGCAGAAAACCCACCTCGAGTGTTTATTTTGGCATGCCCGTTGAGGGTTTTCTGCGGAAACGGCTGTTTCCGCTGTTTGTATTGTCATGGTGGGCCCCACAAAAATGCATGCTAGTCGATGCATTTTTGCAGAAAACAACCATTTTCCGTGACACACAAATGTGCCCTTCAAGAGCTGATCCCTATAAAATCAAGTACATAGATCACATCTGTATGGTCAGAGTTTGAAAATAAAACAGAAAAAACCTGAAAAACTCATCTAGCACGGACCCATTACTCTAGATATAAACATACATCTCTTAAAACCAAGAAAGTATCCTTGGAAGTAGACTCATCATGTTGGATCACGCCACAATGAGTCTTGGAGTGCAATCTTCATATTACATAGGACACACATAGAACTAGTGATGCATGTAATACTTTCCTATTTGTGGTAAGAGCACCAATCTCCATCATTTCAAGTTCATAAAAATAATAGTTTTCCAACAAAAAATACTATTTCTAGTTCCATGAGTACTGGCAGCCTTATTCTGTATTTAGTTGTAATTTCAAGTTTGTCGATACAAAGTCTGGGCATTTTGTTTTCTTAAATCTCATTATAGCTTTTCAGCCATTATATTTGGCTCATAGAATACAAATTTCCAGATTCATCATGGTGCAAGATTTGAAGCAATAAAATGTTGTTGCTTAACTAGAAAACAGAATTAAAATTAATTTTGGAAAATACATATATGTATGATGTTGTCTCTTAAGATGAGGTACCAAGCACATAAAGCATCCAAACCTTAGAAGGACCAGCAGCATGAAGATAGTTACATGCCTCCAAGCCATCTTTCTCTGAAGTTATTCTGCAAAATCATGATATTGAGTTAACAAAAGTATAAATGCAAGACCATACCAAAGCTTTGTCATGAAAACTACAAGTTTACACATGTAATCCTATTTGTTTATTTGACTATTCAAATGCCACAATAACAAGGCTGAACTCACATCTATATTTTTTCTGTGGCAAAAACTACAACTGTGTTGTGCAACTAATGAACTAAAATCCCATGTGCCCAGATTATTTTGAGCTTCTCTCATTGTCTTCAACATGGCTGCTCAGTCTTCTGTAATTTGACAATCAATAAGGAAATCATTGTACCAATTTTAGATGGCTATCCTTCTTTGCCTGCTAAAAATGATCATAGGACAGGAGATGCAAATTTGATCCAATGGCCAAAGCCATCGAATCTGGCTGCAATGAATAAGGACTCTAACATACTCAGCTTTTTAAGACAGACTAGACTGACCACCATCCTGTTATAAGGCCAAAGGTGTAGCATACCAACCACATGAAAAAAAGCTACCAAGTTCATGCTTCATCCATTTATTCCCAAGTTTCCTGAGATGCTCGGACTAGCAGCATTTGGAATAACTTTGTCAGAATAGGATGTGAAGGCCAGAACAGCTGGTATAGCAGATGGTTAGATTTTTGTAGTATCTCCCAACTTCAGCCAATTTTCTTGGAGGATCAGGATGCATGAAGTCCAAAATGACAGATAAAAAAGACCATCCAAATGTTCAAGAATCTTTCTCTGGATGAAATATTACCAAGTTGGATGACAATGATGTCATTATCATTCCTTTATCTTGGTCTAGGGTTACTAACTTACTACATGTTACTGTATAAATGAATATACATTTAGCTGCAATTGTATTTGATGATCACATTTTCCAACTGTTGCTGTCTCTGATGGTTTTGTAGCATATACTACAGTTGTGATTTCATCACTAAACCTTATTCTCTCTCTTTTTGTAAGATCAGGTCATGACTTCTTAGTTATTTGACTTTAAACTTGAAAGCACTTTTCATGTTTTGGATGCCTTACACTCCATTAATATCAACCTTAGGACTCCGCAAAAAGTTTACCATGCCTTAAAATAATGTCATGAAACTATATTTAAAAATCTTTAACAACTTTTTTCAAAGTCATGATGAATATATTCAAAGACGCCTAGAGATTCTCATACAATTCATGCACATTGAAGGCTTTTCAATGTGCACTCCTTAATTTAATTTTGATAAAGGAAAATAAACAAGTTGACTAGGTAATCCTTACAAAAGCAAAAAGAAAAGTGTCTCCAATACAGAAGAGTAGTTCAATTAAAAATCAAGATATTACTGGCACAAGGAAAGCAATACCTGAATCCTGTCAATTGTTCTGCCTCAAATTGGTTAGGGGTCAACATGGAAGCAACAGGGACAACCTTCAAAAAATACACAAGCAGAAAGCCAAAAGTCATTGAAAATTTAAAAAATGAATTTTGAATAGATTGGTTACGACATTCAAAAATAGGATGTGCACATTGCACATTAGGAACTTTCGAATTTCAAGAAAGCAAGATAAATAAAAGCCAATGACTCTTAGAGATCATGCCTCCCATGGCTTAAAATTTTATTGCATGTCTAGTTGAAACAAGAACTTGTGTCTTCAAATTCAGAAAATTATTTCAGAAACGAAAATCTTAAGCAAATTTTTGGAAAAAAGGGTGATCTAATCACAAATCCATGTAAAAATAATCATACCATATAAATCTTCCAAACACAAACTAAATATCACATGAAGGAATGGAACTAAGAAAACAGAATAATATGAAATAACTGATGAATGCAAAAAAATACAATGCAAATAGAAAAGTCAATGTGCTACATCCATGATAGTAGGATTAGATGTAGCCAAGCATCATGATTTCCACTTCATGACTAAGATATAGCTGAAGTTGTTGCTCATGACTGATAAGGAGAAGATGCATAGAGCCAAAATGAAGGGATTCATCACAGCATTAGCGAAGAAAAGCAAGGGCCTTGGTAGTAGACTAAGAAAAAGGCCAAATATCTTACTGGAGGTTGATGAGGCATGACCATCTTTAACACACATCTAGCACCTTGACTTGTGGATTAGAAGAAAGAATAAATGTCATTGCAGTTTCATGAAGATTGATTACCAAGCCCGGATAAAGGAGGAGGGTTGCGGTAGGCCTGTGACAGTCAGCATAAAAACTTTGTCATACCCTATGAAAATGAACCAATATGAGAATTTCGTTGGGGCGTTCCCTACTGAGCAACGCGCTGTACTCTCTAGGCCCGGAGGCAGTGATAAATGGGAAAGGGTTGCTAGGTCGTCGCCCAGAAGCGACGGGTCACACCGGCGCCCGGGTGTGGTGTCAAATAGGCAAGGGTTCCCTCACTTTGTTGGACGGGTGGGGGTAAAGAAGTTAGTCCAAGACCATAAAATTAGGTTAGCCACTTGGAACATAGGGTCTTTAACTGGTAAGTTGGTAGAGTTAGTAGATGTTATGTGTAGGAGAAAGATTGATATTTTATGTCTTCAAGAGACCAAATGGGTAGGTGAGAAAGCAAAAGTGATAGAACCTTGGGGATATAAGATTTGGTATACAGGAATAAATAGGAATAGGAATAGGAATAGGAATGGAGTAGGGATTGTTATGAGTCGTCAGTTTATAGATAATGTAGTTGAGGTCCGTAGGAAGGGTGATAGAATTTTACTTATTAAATTAGTATTAGGTACGAATATTATTAATATTATTAGTGTTTATGCACCTCAAGTAGGTTTAGATGATTCCATTAAGCATCAATTTTGGGAAGATTTAGATGGAGTAGTACAAGGGATATCTTATGGAGAAAAGCTTTTCATCGGCGGTGACCTTAATGGACATGTAGGCATTAGTAGGGATGGATTTGAGAGTATCCATGGAGGCTATGGTATAGGAGAAAGAAATGAAAGTGGAGAAAGGATTTTAGATTTTTGTTTGTCCTATGATATGATCTTAGCAAACACTTGGTTTAGGAAGAGGGAGTCTCACCTAGTAACATTTAAAAGTGGGGTTAATACGAGTCAGATAGATTTTTTCCTACTTAGAAAGAGAGATAGGGGTTGTTGCATCGATTGTAAGGTTATACCAGGAGAAAGTGTAGCTACACAACATAGAGTCTTAATTTTAGATCTTAGAATTAGACAATGCCGCAAAAGGGATAGACATAGGATAGATCCTAGAATTAAGTGGTGGGCACTGAAAGGAGCTAAACAAGGAATGTTTGTAGAGCAGGTAGTTAAGGAAGCTGATTGGTGTCTCGAGGAGGATTCACAATCAATGTGGAATAAGATAGTGGGTGGCATGAGAAAAGTGGCTAAGGAGGTATTGGGTGAGTCTAAAGGCGGTGCACCACTAGGTAAGGATACATCGTGGTGGAACGAGGATGTCAAATTAGCTATTAAGGTTAAAATAGAGTGTTATAGAAATCTAAGTAAGAGTCGTGATAATGAGAATTTGAAGAAGTATATGATAGCAAAGAAGGAAGCTAAAAAAGTTGTTCGAAACGCGAGGGCTAAGGTATATAAGGAGGTTTATGACAAGTTGGATACCAAAGAAGGCGAGAAGAATATTTATAGGCTTGCAAAGATGAGAGATAGGAAATCGAAGGATTTGGGTATGGTTAGATGTATCAAAGATGAAACGCAAAGGGTTTTAGTCAAAGATGAGGAGATTAAGGAGAGATGGAAAGATTATTTTGATAAGCTATTTAATGATAGTCATGCTCAAGATCTTGGAGACTTCTCCATTCCTTTTCATGAAATAAATCGTGACTTCATGCGCAAGATTCAAAAGAAAGAAATTGCAGAGGCTTTGAAGAAAATGAAATCTAGAAGGGCAGTTGGCCCAGATGGTATACCTATCGAGGCTTGGAAATACTTGGGAGAGAAAGGTTTAGAATGGTTGACAAATCTTTTTAACTTGATTTGGCGAACAAATAAGATGCCTAATGAGTGGAGGAAGAGTACTTTGGTGCCTTTATATAAGAATAAGGGTGATATACAAGATTGCACAAACTATCGTGGTATAAAACTCATGAGTCATACTATGAAACTTTGGGAGAGGGTGAATGAGTCTAGGTTGAGGAAGGTTGTCACAATATCGGAGAATCAATTTGGTTTTATGCCTGGAAGATCAACTATGGAAGCTATACATCTTCTTAGACAACTTATTGAAAGATATAGAGAGAGGAACAAAGATTTGCATATGGTTTTTATTGATTTAGAGAAGGCATACGATAGAGTACCTAGGGACGTTCTCTGGTAGACAATGATGAAGAAAGGTGTTTCTCTCAAGTACATTAGTATAATTAAAGATATGTATGAAGGAGTAGTAACCAATGTCCGCACTTGTGGAGGGGTGACAACCAATTTTCCGATAACGGTTGGGTTACATCAAGGATCTGCTTTAAGCCCTTTCCTATTTGCGATAGTGATGGATGAGCTTACGAGATCGATTCAAGAAAATGTACCGTGGTGTATGTTGTTTGCTGATGATATTGTTTTGATTGATGAGTCTAGTGCTGGGGTTAATGCTAAGTTAGAATTATGGAGACAGACATTGGAAGCTAGAGGTTTTAAGTTGAGTAAGAGTAAGACTGAATATATGGAATGTCGGTTTAGTAAGCAACGAAGTAGTGATGGGAGTGTAGTGAAGCTTGGTGAGCAAGAAATACCGATGAATGATTATTTCAAATATTTGGGATCCATCATTCAAAAGTATGGAGAAATTGATGGAGATGTAAATCATAGGATAAAGGTTGGGTGGATGAAATGGAAAAGTGCAACGGGAGTGTTGTGCGATCGTAGAACGCCATTGCGGTTGAAGGAAAAGTTTTATAGGATGACAATTAGGCCCGCTTTACTATATGGTACGGAATGTTGGGCTGCCAAGAGACATCATATTCAAAAAATGAGTGTAACTGAGAAGCGTATGCTTAGATGGATGTGTGGAAATACAATAAAAGATAAGATTCGAAACGAGGAGATACGTAAGAAGGTAGGCGCTGCATCCATTGAAAATAAGATGAGAGAGAATCGTGTATGGTGGTTTGGACATATTCGGCGAAGGCCTAATGATGCTCCAGTTAGAAGGATGGAGAAATGGGAAAATATATTAGTTAAAAGAGGTCGGGGTAGGCCAGGCCTAAGAAGACTTGGATGGAGATGATAGGAAAGGATATGAATGCTTTGAACCTCACCGAGGACATGGCATTGGATAAAAATGATTGAAGGAGAAGGATTCATGTGGAAGACCCAGAATGATTTTCTTTTTTAGTTCATACGCCGACCCCAATTGTTTTGGGATGAAGGTGTAGTTGTTGTTGTTTGTTGTGTTGTTGTTATTGTAGCATTTAGTTGGAGTTATATTTAACTTGGCAATGAATTTACAATTTAGAAAGCAATTAAATTATAATTTACATTTAATTATCATTTCTAATTTAATTAGGGTCTTTAAGAAAACCAATAAAAATATAATTGGGTCTAACTAATGGGTTTGGACCTAGTGGGGACCCTAGGTTGGGTCGACCCATTTGGGTCGACCCATTTGGGTCCTGGATTTGGACCCACTTGGAATGGATCCAAGTAGAGGGGGTGCCCATGGTAGTGGCCAAGTGAGTAAGGAAGTGGCCAAATAGGCAAGGAAGTGGCCAAGGATGCAAGCAAGTGGCCAAGTAGTCAAGCTAGTGGAAGGGTTAGCTAATGGGAGTATTCCATGTGGAGAGGAGGGAAGCTAGGAGAAGTTGTTAAGATAGTGTATATATATATATATATATATATATATATATATATATATATATATATATATATATATATATACCATGGTTGTCGGTCGAGGAAGCGGGAGCGGGAAGCAATACGAGAAGCGGAAAGCGAGGCACTTTCAAAATTTTAGGAAGCGAGAAGCGTGGGACGACTTAGGAGCGAATCAGGAAGCGAACCGAAAGCGACCTAGGAAGCGAGGAGAAAGCAAAAAAAGAGAAAAAAAAACAAAAACAAAAAATAAAAATACAGAAAAATTGAAAACATAGGGGAAGCGAGTAAGTGAGGGGGAAGCGCGCTTCCCATAAATGGGAAACACTTCCCATATGAGGGAAGCGCGCTTCAAGGAAGCACACTTCCCCAGTTACCTAGGCATTTTCAGTAACTTTGGTATATACACTATTTTTATCATGTAATTTGCTTTTCAAGTCAGGGGTATTTTGGTCTTTTTTCTTGTAATAAAATAATATTTAGGGACTTCATGTAGCCCAAAGATCATATTTATGACCATTGGGAGCTCCCATGTGATCTCCCCTAAAAGGGGCCTTATGTGTATAAATAGGGGTCCACCCCCTCTTATTTTTGTAAGGCTTGTATTAAGCATTTGATTAATAAAGGCTTATATTTTACATTCTTGTGTATCTTCCTTTTTGCCTTATTGATTTTTGTATTGTCCCATAGTGGACTTGTGCATGTGCACTTGTATGATTGTGATCTTGTAAGCCCTTAGTGGCTAGTGTTTTTAGTGCTTCCACATATTTCATTACAGAAGCTTCCTCTCCATTCTCCTCCCTAGGGGTTGACACCCTCTCTTTCTCTCATTTTTGAAAACCCTAACCCTAGCCATGGGCTATTTCTAGTCCTCCATCTCCCATCTCATCTCCATCACTCAAGCCAAACCCCTATTCACGATTTTTTGAGTCTCTCTCTTTGGGAGAAACCCTAGTTCTCTCTTTTCCCTTATACACCCCTTTGTAAGAAGGAAGACATCACTCTCCATTTTCGTTTTTGAGAAGCATGCAAGCTTGAAGGAGGTTCCACCATTGTTGACCTTGAAGAAGGAGCTTCCACCTTCATTTTCGGTTTGGAGGAGGAACCCTCCCTCTCACACACACGATTTTGAAAAAGGGCATGCCCATTGCCTCTCTCTCTCTCTCTCTCTCTAGTTCACGGATTCGGAGGTGTTCTCAAGGAGGTTCTCCATTTTCGGTTTGTGGAGAAGGCTCATTCAAGCTTGGAAGGAGGCTCTCTATATTACATTATTATAGAATTCTCTCTTGTTTTTTGTGAGAATTCACAAAGAGGTAGGTGAATACTCTAACCTTGCATAGTTGTAGAGCACTAAAGCATGCTAATTCATGGGATTTATAGTCAATTCATGTGTAGAAATTGGGGTTTTTCCCTAATTTGGTCTCTACATGCATGACATAATTGTGTAGTATAATATGAATTTTAATTGCACATTAGAATGTTAATCCATGTGATCTATAGTCAATTCATGTATAGAAATTGGGGGTTTTCCCTAATTTGGTCTCTACATGCATGATATAATTGTGTAGTATGATCATATGAATTTTTCATGCAAATTGGAATGCTAATCCATGTGATTTATAGTCAATTCATGTATAGAAATTGGGTTTTTTCCCTAATTTGGTTTCTACATGCATGACATAATTGTGTAGTATGCTCATATGAATTTTAATTGCACATTAGAATAGTTTTTTCCCAAATCCGAATTATGTAGGCACGTTTAAAGTTGATAATTGGCAAATCTGGATTTTTATAAGCATGAGGATCATGCTTATGCAAATCTGAATTTAGAAAGTGTGTAAATGTACATCAAAAACTAGTTTTATGAAGGTGCTTAGGGTCACACAAAAATCAGTCAGGTAAAGGATTAATATGAACCCTTATGAGGTGCCATGATTATGAGCCCTAACCAAATCAGATTTAAGGCACATGTTGGTGCCATGGTTATGAACACCAAAATTCAGTTTAAGAATGGACTTGGTGTGTCATGCTTATGGACACCAAAAAACAGAAATTAAGCACGTGTTCTATGATCATGAACATCTAATTTCAGTTATGCATATGTCTAGAGTGCCATGCTTATGGGCACCAAAAATCTGATTTGAAGTACGAGTGTGCTATGTTTAAGAACATTAAATTTCAGTCATGAATGTGAATTAAGTGCCATGCTTATAGGCACCAAAAATCAGATTGAAATCCCATGTGTGTGCCATGTTTATAAAGCATTTAAATTCAGATTTGAATGTGAATTAAGTGTCATGCTTATGGGAACCAAAAATCAGATTGAAAGCACGTGTGTGATATGTTTATAAAACATTTAAATTCATATTTGAATGTGAATTGAGTGTCATGATTATGGACACCAAAAATCAGTTTCAAAGCTCGTGTCCTATGTTTATGAAACATTTAAATTCAGTTATGAATGTGAATTGAGTGTCATGCTTATGGGCACCAAAAATCAGTTTCAAAGCACATATGTGTGCTATGTTTATGAAACATTTAAATTCAGTTATGAATGTGAATTGAGTATCATGCTTATGGGTACCAAAAATCAGATTCACAGCATGTGTGTGCTATGTTTGTGAAGTATTTAAATTCAGTTACGAATGTGAATTGAGTGCCATGCTTAGGGTGTAATAACCAGAAATTTTCATGAATTTTCATTTATAAAATAATGCGAAATGTGCGAATGGGCCTAAGGATCCGTATTTCGGATCCAGGACCCATAAGGGGGAATATATATATAGTTAATATCATATATGTAGATAAAAAGAAATAAAAAAATAAAAGGTTAGTGCAGAGATCCACAGTTGGATCCAACCTGTGGATCCACCTTTTCGAGTAAGTCATGGATCCAATTCACAGACCCAAATCGGCAAAGGATCCATTGGCCCTGATAGTGATAGGATCTCGGGTCTCAGTCCCGGACCCGGGCCGCGCCTCCCCCTTAGCAGGTAAGTAACAAAAAAAAAAAGTGAACTCTTGGACCCGGGTCGGGCCCGACCCGGATCCATAACCCGATAGGGTTTTTAAAACCCTATATCGAGCTGCAGCCTTTTAAAAAAAAACATTGGGGAAGAGCTGCTGTTTCTAAAGAGGAAGGAAGGAAGGGGGGGGGGGGGTCGGCTGGCGTAACCGA
The DNA here is from genome assembly GCF_984573655.1 of Nuphar pumila. Lineage (NCBI taxonomy): Eukaryota > Viridiplantae > Streptophyta > Magnoliopsida > Nymphaeales > Nymphaeaceae > Nuphar > Nuphar pumila. Next base: position 82,491,509 of record NC_143263.1, on the reverse strand, counting down.
TCCCCACCAATCTCGGCAAGGAAAAGGGGGGGGGGGAATCAACCGATAAAAGGGTAGGGAGAGGGGTCTCTCCCTCGTTTCTCTCTTCCCTCTTCCCTCTTCCCTCTCTCTTTCGATCTGTGTGCGTGCGCCAGAGGGTGGTAGATCACCGGAAGGCTGCAACCACCGCAGGTCACGGCAGCAACAAGGAGCAGCCCAGCCGACCGTGCCTCCAGTCTCCGATCGCCGGAAAGATTGCCGGAAAACCAGCGAAAAAGGTACGGGTTTTCTTTTGGCTCGAATGGGGAAAAAGAACCTAAATTCGATTTAGGTATTGTTTTAGGGGAATCATTGGAAAGAGAGGCAGATTTGGGGTTTTGAGGGGCCGGAAACCCCAAATCGACATATTTGTGAGATTTTCGTTATGTTGGGAAGCCTTTCATGATTTGTGACTGGGAAACTTTTCCTGATTTTGGTTTGCTGGGGTGGAGGATTTTGATATGTCTATTTGTTTTGGAAGCTTGTCAGCAGCATAGTGGGTTGCTATCATGGGTGCTATCTTGCGTTTAAGTTGGCATAATTGGATCAGTTGGTTTGTCATCAGCTTTCTATAGATTTTTCTCTATTTCAAGGAGGTCTATTTTATTGGTTTGGCTGTTTAAACTATATTCTTGAATGTTTGTATTTTGTATTCTTGCTAATCAGAAAGTTGGTCATTTGCGTTCTTGTGGAAACCAAATCAAAAACATAAAACATGGCCATTTTCCATTTTGGAGCTGAAAGTTTTCAGAGGTGTAAGAGTTGGAATATCTCCTTGGGTGAAATGCCTGTGATAGTTGCTTGTCTTTGTAAAAGGATGATATACAGACCCATTATTCTCAAGTCATTTGCAATTCATAATCATCTTGATGATTATATTTAAGATAGAAATAACATGAACTACATTATGGTATGTTATGGTCCTGATCCTGCGTTTAAACCCATATGTAAGTTCTATGCTTCTGAAAACTTATTTGCATCCTTAGGCTCCATAGAATTTGCAGAAATAGGTTCTATATAAAATTACTTGGCCACAAAAAAAAAAAAAAAAGAGAAACAAATTGTAACTTGGATTACAATATCCATTATTTGACATACATGTACTGTTAAAGAAAACAAATGCAAGCTTTCTTACTTTGGTTGTTGCTTTATGAGAGAATTTGGGTTTGAAAAGATGGTTAAAGCTGCACATTGCCTTCTACTTCAACTAGTGCACTGTACACCCTCTTTCTAGCATTTTTCTAAGTATGGGGAATATTTCCTCAATCTATTGTTCTTTTATCTATCAAATAGCAATATGGTGATCAGTTAGGACAATCTTTTGTTCTTTTAGGTGGGCTGGCTATCAGCCCAGCCGAATTGGGCTGGCCTGACAGGCCGAGCCTGGTGGTTGTGGAGCCTCATCCAAGGGCATTGGCTGGGTCATTGCTTCTTAAATAAGACTACATTATACCTGTGTTAGTCTAGCTTTGCATGGTTATAAAATTTGTATATACTCATGTGTAAGTGGTCAATTGCTTCATAATTGTTAAATTGCTTAGTAGTATGATTGATCTATGTCATGCATTCTGTCATACCTATTTATAAGGTGATTAAGAGGCATATGGACGTGTAAAGATTGTTAGGCATACACCCATGTAATCTGTATGACACAAACATTATGGGTGACTCTCATAATTTAGCTAAACATGTAATCGTACAGGCTGTTTTCCAAGGCTTAAACTAAATATTATAGGCTGAGTTAAATTAGCTTGTGTAAGGTTCAGTTCTTCTTGAAATTTTCATATCTATGCTTACTTGATATTCAGACCTATGTGTGTAAGAGCATGATATGTTTTGTTTTCTGCATTTCACACATTAAGCAAAAAATCAAAGTATTTGCTGCAAAGCTACATCTTATGCATATTGTACACTAACTTGATGTATTGACACGTGCACCACCACTTGAAGGTTCACATGCTGATTTAAGTGTGTAATTTCATCAAAGTGTGTATGTGACATGAACATGTATGTTAAAGTATACATTGGCAGGCTAAATAAAATCATACATGGGATATGAGCATATGTATGGAATGAAAGCATGAAATTTAAATTGAAATTGTGAACTCATGCATATGTATATGTAGGTTATTGTTTCATGTACACCTTTAAATTGTCCTAAATGAATGCGCATTGAAAAACATGTGAAAAGAATGCATAAGTGGCATACTCTTTATGATTCATGGTTTTTGCATGTGGTGCATCGATGATAAATTGGATCATCAGGGGCTGGGTGAGCCTCGAGAACTAGTTGTTCTCCGTTTTAATTGTTTGTGATGCATTGCAACAAATCAAATGTGATATTGTTGTTTTACCGCACTGTTCTATGTTGTCACGGGCTGTGGTCCCGTGAAAAGCTTAGCATGCTGATGTGCAAGCGTATGTTATTAATTCTGCATGTAAAATTTGCAAATGTAAATGAAATGAATTAATAACTAGATAAAAGAAAGTAAAGAACAGTGTAATTCACTTTCTCCTTGATGTCCCTGCTCTAGCATGGGAGTCTTGGATATTGCGGTTTAGGGGAAACCGTGAGGATACAAAAACTCCGTGTGCATTTTGTTGCCCCTGAACCCGATATTGAGGTTCTTCTCTTGGCCACGGTTTTAGGGAGAGTCCGCCACTTTACCCGGGAGTGGTGTGTTAGTCACAGCTGTGAGTTTGTTTTGGTATACCAAGAAAGTGACGCCAGTGGATGCTGTTTTCCCTGGTGTCCCCGACTTTGGATGTTGTTTTCCAAGGTTCCGATGGATGGTGCTGTTTCCTGATATCGGTCGAGGGCTAAGTTTGGAACCCGGTAACAAAATACAAATTGTGTGTGAAGCTACCCCGGGAACCCTACTTAACCTCGGGGATTGTACCCGTTTGGTGTATCCGCGGGCCACTGTAATTAAAAAGAGGAACTTAAGGATGTGTGCATTTAATAGGACATGCATATGGAAAGAGGAAAACTTAAATGTAAGATAATAAATGGTTCATGCATTGCACACAAATCATGCATATTCCTGCTATGCATTAGTTCATGCATATTTACCTGTTTACTTAGTTGTTTATGTTGATCATTGTATGATGTTGATCTATTTTACATTTAATTGCCTTATTGATTAAGTTATGATCAATGTTGCATATTTCGTGTTCCCTCCTGTTAACTGTTTAATTATGCATGAATGGTTAATTGACTTAAGAATTGAGTATAATTGTATTCCTCAAAATATTACATGGATCTTATTTATGCTCTTTTTCTTATTTGATTCATTAGGGAAACTTGTACGCAGAATTCTTCGGATTTCTGACCCTCTTATTTTATTGGTTTTTCCCAGGCACAGGTGATCAGTGAAGTCGACTAGCTTCTGAGAGATACGAGGGTCACATTTGTTTCAGACGACTTCACTTACGGACATAGTGGCTCTACTGTTATTTTCTTTTAGTTCTTCTGATTTCCTGCAGTTTGATATTTCATTTTTGACATGGAACATATTACTCTTATTGATTCATTAATAAAAGAATTCAGTGGATTGGTTATGATTGATAAATGTAAGTTGTTTTGTGGTGTGTGGTTATCCAACTGAAATTGGAACTGTAGGGACCCCAGGTCTCTGGGAAGTTTTCCGCGACTCTTTTAAAAAAAAAATATTCCGCATTTTTCAAAGGTAGGAGTTGGGGTCGTTACATAGGGGCACCAAAAATCAGATTCAATACCTATGTGTGTGCTATGTAAATGTAATATCGTGTATTTTTCCATGATTTTTAAATTTGAAAAATATGATTTTTATATTATATATTTAATTAAATTGATAAAAATCATGGAAAAAAGATTAAAATATAGGTGACATCAACTGGATCTGGGCATGACCTAGAGCCCACTAACAAGACCTAGTTTAGCCAATTATGATTTGAGAAATTTTTCGTTTTTAAATTTTAAATTCGAGTAAAATTCAGGTTAAATTTAGGCGAAATTCAGAGGCGAAAATCAGGTATGTACACCGTTAGATGTGACATAGAATATTGATCAAGTTGGTGGCCTGTTTTTTCGAATTTGGATTACGGTTGGCCTGAAAATCACATTTTTAAAAATGATCAGCCTCTATTTATGGCTTTTTCTAGATTGGATCCGCTCTGTTTGATCCAAGTTAATATGGATCTAGACCCAGTCCAAGATCCATATTGACTAAAATCTGGTCCAAGTAGGATCCATATGGATTTGGATATGAATATGGATCTTGGATCCAGATTTGGATATGAATATGGATCTTGGATCCGGATTTGGATCTGAAATCCATCCATGGCCAATTTAAAACTTTAAAATCAACTTAAAATTTAAATTGGATCTATAGAGACTTCCAGAAGGGGGATGGGGCGACACCCTTTGAAATATTCTTAGAATATTATATTAAATAAAATATTTAATAAATAAATAAAATAATTAAGTAAAGGATAATATCTAGAGGATAATGTAGAGTTCTACATGAAGTAGAACTCTACTTAATTAGAGTCATCTAGAGGGGACATCACCCCTTTCTAGATAAAATCAAATTAGAAAATAAAAATAAAAAGATAAAAATTTAGAAAACATATAAAGAGGGTAGATCTCTCCCTCTCTCTAGAACTCGTGTTCTAGAGAAAGAGAGAGTTAGAGAGAGAGTGAGCTAGAGGAAAAAGAGGAAAACCCCAAAATCTTGTGGGGAAAGAGAGAAAGAAAAAAAGAGAAAAGAAAGAAAGAGAAAAGAAAGAAAGAGAGAAGGAAAAAAGAAAAAAAATAGTTTTCTATACATCCAACAATTTTCCCAGTCTTTTTCTACGTTACGATCAAGGTACGGGTTTCTTTAAGTTCTTATGGGAAGAAATATGTTTAAATCGATTCTTGTATGGGTATTAGAAGGAAAAAGGGAAATCTGATTTCAAAACAATATACATATAAGTATATGTATTGTCGATTTTTAATAGATAAATGTATATGTATATTATTCACATATATGACGATTTCCCAAATTCATGTGTCTAAAAATATATATGAAAATATAAATTCAAACCCATCGATTTTATTTATTTTTGTACATGCAACTGGAGTGTTGTGCGATCGTAGAATGTCATTGCGGTTGAAGGGAAAGTTTTATAGGACGACTATTAGGCCCGCTTTACTATATGGTACGGAATGTTGGGCTGCCAAGAGACATCATATTCAAAAAATGAGTGTAGTTGAGATGCGTATGCTTAGATGGATGTGTGAAAATACAATAAAAGATAAGATTCAAAACGAGGAGATACGGAAGAAGGTAGGCGTTGCACCCATTGAAAATAAGATGAGAGAGAATCGTTTACGGTGGTTTGGACATATTCGGCGAAGGCCTAATGATGTTCCAGTTAGAAGGATGGAGAAATGGGAAAATATATTAGTTAAAAGAGGTCGGGGTAGGCCTAGGAAGACTTGGATGGAGATGATAGGAAAAGATATGAATGCTTTGAACCTCACCGAGGACACGGCATTGGATAGAAATGATTGGAGGAGAAGGATTCATGTGGAAGACCCAGAATGATTTTCTTTTTTGGTTCATATCGTCGACCCCAATTGTTTTGGGATGAAGACGTAGTTGTTGTTGTTGTTGTTGTTGTTGTTGTTGTTGTTGTTTGTTGTTGTACATGCATATTACCGAGTTCATGGTTCATGCATCAAAAATATATTCATGTGATAAATTCAGCTGATGCATCTGAAAATATGCACTTAAGATACATGTGTTGTTGTTTTCATTGACATAAAGAAATTTAATTATATTCATTATATTAGACTGCTTTTTATCATGGATTTAGTGGTTTTTGTATGCCGCTGAAAGAAAATTTTCTATTGTTATCAGATATCTGGTACAAATCTGCAGAATATATATATATATGTGTGTGTGTGTGTGCAGATCTGGCCCAAATCTGCCGATTTCTTTTATTGATTAGATTTTTGCTGAGTTATGTATACATGCATAAGAATATGTTGATTTTTGATCAAGCTTGTTGCAATTTCATATGTAAGCAAATCTGATCAAACTTGTTGATGTTTGTGTAAGCAAATCTGATCAGACTTGCTGGATTTCATAAATGAGCAAGTCTGATCAGACTTGTTGAGTGACATATATATGCAAATTTGATCAGATCTGCCTAATTTTATGATATGCAAATCTGATAAGATCTGCCTAGTTTGATCAGACTTATGTGTGCAAATCTAATCAGACTTGCCAAGTTTTGTTTATATACTGAATTTTTTCGAAGCAAGTTCTAGAAATACTTGGATCAGATTTGGCGTGTGTGCAAATCTGATCACACTTGCCAAGTTTCATGTGTATGCAAATCTGATCAGACTTGCTGAGTTTCATTAGTATGCAAATTTGATCAGACTTTCCAAGTATCACGTGTGTGCAAATCTGAGTAGACTTGTTGAGTTTCAGTAGTCAACAAATCTGATCAAACTTGTTGAGTTGAACAGGTGTGCAAATTTGATAAAACTTGCTGACTTTCATTATTAAGCAAATTTGATCAGACTTGCAGAGTATCTTTGGTGCACAAATCTGATCAGACTTGTTGGGTTTACCCACATGCAGATCTAATCATATTTGCCAAGTTTGGGTGCGTTGTTATGGATAAGATCTGTCGAGATGCATGAGGTAGATCTAGTCTAGATCTACCGATTAGATAATTGTTTGATTTGTGAATTCAGATATGCCCAGTTGTTGGCTCGATAAGGAAATTTTATGTAGTTGAATTGATACATGAATTTGATCATGTCCATGTTTAAGATTGGCGTATGCATTTTTCTAAAATGATACATAAACATGATTCTGATTTGATCAACTTGCAGTTGCGCATATTCTACGCATGAATCCAAAATTTATTTTTTGTTTGCATAAATATGACCATATGTATGTTTGATTGGTTATGCATAAAAATTGATCATGTTAATGTGTTCTGCGAGCATCAATTTTCATGTGCATTCATTTGTGTTTGAATGTGCATTGAGAACATGTTTTAAAACAGTGAGTATATTGCATATTCACTGAAATTTTGCAAAGATGCATAAATTACTTTTGTGATGTGTTGGTGGTCAGACGTGAACTACTATGGGTCGTGTAGGCCAGGAGCAGGTGTTGCTTCACTTTTGGTTGATTTTATTTATGCATTGCAAAATTTATTTCTGGAAATTTTATGGGTTTCCAAAATTAATTGCACTATTAGGGCAAGGATCCGAAATTGGTTTTGCATGTTGATTTGCAAAACAATTCTTGTATAAAGAACTTGAAAGTATTTAAATAGTAAAAGAGACCAAACAGTGTAATTAATCTCTTCCTTGATATCCCTTCTACAGTGTGAGAATCTTGGATGACGGTCTTGGGGGGACTGTGAGGATACTAAAACTTCGTCTGCGATTATGCCCCTGAACCCGATATGGTGGTTCACCTTCGGCCACAATTTTAGAGAGATTCAGCCACTTAGCCTAGGGGTGGTGTTGTTGACTCAGCTATAATTATTGGTATACCAAGAAAGTGACATCAATGGATGTTGATTTCCCTGATATCCTTGCATTAGATGTTGATTTCTAATGTTTCAATGGATGGTGTTGATTTCTGATATCGATCGAGAAACAAGTATAAAACCCAGTAATAAAATATGAGTTGTGTGTTAAGATACAACTGAGAACCTAACTTGGACTCCGGGAATTTGTGTATGTTTTGAGTATATATGGGTTTAAGTGTCATATCGCGTATTTTCACACTTAGTCATATCGAAAAATTGGCTAAGTATAAGAAAAAAATCGGTAAAACCTTGATATAGGCTGACATCTTTTAAGTCTGGCATCGACAAGGCCTAAACGAGCAACTCAAAACATGAAAAAAAGTTTTTATTTTCAAGCTTTAAATTCAAGCGAAATTCGAGCAAGATTCGGGTTATTTTCGGGCAAAATTCAGAAGAAAAATTCGAGTTATATATCGTTGGATGCGTCTCAAAATTTTGAGCGTAACGGTATTTTACTTTTATGAATTCGGGCTATGGTTGGCCCGAAAATCACATTTTTTCAAAAAAGAACCGCCTCAACAGGCTGGGTCCAGATTTGGATTAGACTGGATCCAATGCATTTGATCCAAATTAATATGGATCTGGACTCTGTCCAAGACCCCTGTTAATCTAGAATTTGATCTAGCCAAAAATCCAATTGGGGTTTGGATATGGATATGGATCTAGATCCAAAACCCATGCCCCATGAAAATACAACTTCAAATTCAGTTTTTATATTTAAATTAAAGTTAATTAGTGTTAAGAAGACTCCCAGAGGGATAAGGTACCCACTGAAAGTTTCTGGATATTTAATAGATGAAAGTTTATGTTAGAAAGGAATTTGGAAAAAAAAAGTCAACTTTAGAGTTTTAAAATTTTTGGAAGTCTAGTGTGAAAGAGTCCATTGGGAAGAGCACTCTCTCTCTCCAGCCCATCTAGAAGTTAAGTATCTCTGAGCATACTGATGTTTCTGCTCTTGATGATGACCTTCCTATTGCTCTGTGCAAGGGAAAGAGACAGTGCACCCTTCATCCAATTTCTCAGTTTGTTTCAGAAGTTAATCTTGGGACATCTATGAAGAATTTTATTTTGGCTTTGTCTGCCTCCTCCGTTCCACTTCATCATAGTCAAGCTCTACTCGACCCGAAATGAATGCAGACTATGTGGGATGAGATGGATGCCCTATGCTCTCGGGACACTTGGGACTTGGTTGATCCTCTTACTGATGCAGATATTGTTGGTTGCAAATGGGTATATACCATTAAATATAACTTAGATGGGTCACTTGAACGGTACAAAGCCCGGTTGGTTGCAAAAGGCTATACTCAGACTTATGGTGTTGACTTTTTTGAAACCTTTTCCCCAGTTGCTCGCCTTGGCACTATTCGTCTCGTGCTTTCTGTTGTTGTGCACTATGGTTGGCCCTTGTCTCAGTTGAATGTCAAGAATGCCTTTTTGTATGGGGATTTGCATGAAACAGTCTACATGCAACAACCCCCAGGTTTTGAGGTTCGGGGGAGTGTCAGAAGGTATGCAAGTTGAAGAAAGCTATTTATGGCCTGAAGTAGAGCCCTCGGGCATGGTTTCACAAATTATTTGAGGTTATGTCGTGTTTTGGATTTGTCAGGTCAGCTTCAGACCACTCCTTGTTTATTAAGAAAACTAGTGCTGGAATTGTTGTTATGGTGGTATATGTCAATGACATCATATTGACGGGGAGCAGTGCCCAAGATATTTCTGCAACAAAAGATCATCTTTTGAAACATTTTGTTACTAAAGATCTTGGTTCCCTCCGATATTTTCTGGGGATCGAGGTGGCAAGAAACAAAGAGGGCTTAGTTTTGTCGCAAAGAAAGTATGTTTTGGATTTATTAAAAGAGACTGGAATGCTAGGAGCGAAGCCCACTAGTATTCCGATGGATCCCAAAACTCATATGTTCGAGGAGAAGTCTGAATATGTGGATAGTACCAGTTTCAAATCCTTGGTGGGTAAGTTGTTATATGTGATTGTTACTAGACCTGACATTTCATTAGCTGTGAGTAAAATCAGTCAATTCATGGATAAACCTACCAAAATTCACTGGGATAAAACTATGGTGGTGCTCAGGTACTTAAAGTCATCTCCTGATAAAGGTCTGTTGTTTAAACAAAATTCCTCCCTAGACGTTGTTGCTTACACTGATGCAGATTATGCGGGGTCTATTGAAGTTAGAAAGTCAACGGGATTTTGTGTTTTTGTAGGAGGAAATCTTGTTACCTGGAGGAGTAAGAAAAAAATTGTTATAGCCAGGTTGAGTGCTGAATCGGAATACCGAGCAATGGCTCAGATAGCAACTGAAATTGTGTGGGTAAAATCAGTTTTGACTGACATTCAGGTGAAAGTATCCCCACCTATGTCGATGGTGTGTGACAATAGGGCTGCTACATATATTGCCAACAACCCAGTTTTTCATTAAAGGACCAAACATATTGAAGTTGACTGTCACTACGTACGTGACCTGGTTCAGGCTGGTTATATTTGTATAGATCATGTATCCTCCGAAGATCAAGTAGGCTCTGGCGAGGCCTAGTTTCTGTCATTGTTGTGATAAGTTGAGCATGATTGATATCTATGCTCTAGCTTGAGGGGGAGTGTTAAGATTAGTCGACCATCTGAAGCATATTTTATTCTTAAAGTTGTTTTGGTATTTTATATATAATGAGGGACCCATATGTAATTTTCTTTTTTGGCTAACCTCTATTTAAACTGGAGGAGATTAGCCCTAATTGAACAACTTTCCCTATGTAATAACCCGAGTAAAAAAAATTTGTTTGGATCCGGGCTGGATCCGGACCCAAATCCGACCCGGGTGATAAGCCGGCTGCGTACTTTTAAAAGCATGCAGCGACAAAGGGGGGAGGTTCTCGAAACCTCCTTTCCCCTCTCGTCTCTCGATCTCTCTCCCTTACCCTCTCGCTCGTTCACTGTCACCGACGCCCGCGACCCCCGACAGCCCGCCGCCACCGACATCGGCGACCCCCTTCCTTCCAGCGAGTTTCCTCTGAAACCCCCTGGTATGCCGACGTCCCCTCTTTTCCTTTTCTTCTCCTCTTTCGTCTCTCTCCTTCTCTTTCCCCCTCGTTTTTCGGTTACGCAGGGAGGGGAGGGCTGAGCCACCTCCCTGCTGCCCTAGGTTGCAGGGGAGAGGAAAAGCCCCCTCCCTGCGAGCCCTTTTAGCGAGGGAGGGGCGGAGCCCCTCCTTGTGTCGTGCAAGGTACAAGAGAGGCCGATTCCCCTCCCGGTGCCCTTCTGGCTGTAGGGAAGGGGTTGAGCTCCCTCCCTGCTTCTGTCACGGCAGAGGAGGGGTCGAGCCCCTCCTCCCTGCCCCTTTTTGTTGTTCCAGCAGGGGCCATCGACCACTACCCTGTTTATTTCAGCAGGGGTTGCAGGTTCCTGCCTCTTTTTGATTGTTCTAGTAGGGGCCATCGGCCCCTGCCCTTTTTGCTTGCCAGCAGGGGCTGATGGCCCCCTGCCCTTTGTGCACGAGCCTATACCCTTGGCAGACAGGCCCGGGTAATCTTCGGAAACTACATCATGATGGGGATAGATCATTGTAATTGTTGGTCTTCAACGAAGAATTCCTGGTAAGCGTAAGTCATCAGCTCGCTTTGGCTACATCCCTCTTTTTGCAGCAAGGGTCATTTGGCCATGCCCCATCATTTTTTCGAGTCAATTGGGACAGTTGGCCCCAGCCCTATGTATCAGAGAAGTCGAGTCTTCTCCTTGCTTTTGCTTTTGTCTGGGTTTGTATGTTAATATCACATATTTGCAGCTACGACGGATCCCACTCGCGCTCCGCGACCCGAGTCGTCAATCGTGTACATCCGCAGACGCCAACAAGCTCGTAACTCTCCAAGGTAGGGAAAGATTGCACAGAAGTCTTGGACAATTGAATTGAGTTCAATTAACTAAAAAGGACAATTAAATAAATATATATGCATATATATCATATATATTTATACGAGTACGCATTTAACTCAAGGATGCGGTTTCGCGATCCTTGTCCTTTACTTTGCCGTCGCGCATCGCGCAAAGATTCTGCGTTGCACTTTTGCTTACAACCTTTACTTTGCCGTCGTGCATCGCGCAAAGGTTTTGCGTTGCACTCCTTCTTACAGTCCTTTATTTTGTCGTCGCGCATCGCGCAAAGGTTCTGCATTGCACTCCTGCTTACAACCTTTACTTTGCCATCGCGCATCACGCAAAGGTTTTTCGTTGCACTCCTGCTTACAGTCTTTTACTTTGCCGTTGTGCATCGCGTAAAGGTTCTGCATTGCACTCCTGCTTACAGTCTTTACTCTGTCGTTGCGCTTTGCGCCCAGGCTCTTGCTTTTGCATGTGTTGTTACTACCTTGCTATTGCAGATGACACTCAGGTTTTCGCTCATTGCATACGCGTTTGAGGCATCCTCGTGGAGGATGCAAGAGACATCTACCACTCTCCCTCCTGCGACAAGAGTTCAGTCGAAAGCGAGCGATACATCCTCGTCTAAGGAGAGGGATACCTTGCAAGGATCCTGACTCTTCGAGTATGCAGTCCTGCAGACGAGTAAAAAGAAGTGTTTTCTCTGGTTACGGGTCATGGATCTGAAGATCCAGACCCGTGACACCCACTTCTTCATTAATGGCATTATGTAATATTGATTATTGTAAAAAGGGTATTCTAGTACCCTAATTTTGTTTGTAATCTCATGTTAACATAAAGTAATACACAGCAGCCGACCCATGTACAGCAGGGTATCGGTTTTCCCCAAAGCTCTCTCTCCCTTTCTCTACCTCTCTCTGTTTTGCAGCTCTCCAACGTGGAACGGACTGCAGGTTGCAAAACTAACATGGTATCAAAGCCACGCTTCAGCTGAAACTGGGATCGATTCAAAAGACACGTCTGAAGATCCTTTTCTCCTCTATTTCCTCTTCCAAAGTCTGAAAATCAATCAAAGAAAAAAAGGTACGGCTATTCTTGTTTTCTTTTCTTTTTGGATTCACGACTGACCTAGTCAGTTTCATTCCAAAGTCTGAAGATCCTACACCTGTTTCCTATTTCTTTCTGGAATCACGACTGACCCAATCAGTCTCAGCAGATCCTACACCTGTTTCCTATTTCTTTCTGGAATCACGACTGACCCAGTCAGTCTCAGCCTGTTTCTCGCCTCTTTCTGGGTTCACGACTAACCCAGACAACTCAGATTTTTTCTGGTTTCTGGGACTCACAACTGACCCAACTAATTCTGTTCTCCTTGGATTCACGTCTTATTCACCCCTTCTTTTCTCACCCAGCCAACTTTGGATTCACGTCTTATTCATCCTCTTCTTTTCTCAATTTTTCTTCCTACAGTTTCCTTTTCTCCTACTTTGGTGGTGGCCGAACCTTGGTTTCGCCACTGTTTAATTTTATCTCTTGAGTGCTTCAGCCCAGATTCTCTCATTCAGCCATTAACAAGCCGATACATTAGGAATACATATGCACATTGTTTTGTTTTTTTTTTCATATCCGATATTCCATTTCATATACAAATCAGAAATCTGATTGTCATTAAATTTCTGTTTCATATCAGCAATCTGAATTAGTTCCTGCAAAAAAAAAAAAAATTACAGAACTGCAGGTGTAAGCAGATTGTGCTGAATACATTCTTCATTCTGTAAAAGCAGATTGTGCTGAATACATTCTTCATTCTGTGAAACATGAATTCTCTTCCTAACCAGTCAGTTCTTTCTTCAAGTTTCCTCAGCCAACTTGTGTCTGAAAAATTAAATAATGGTAATTTCTTGACTTGGAAAAGGCAAATCATACCTTTCATTAGGAGTCAGGATCTTTCTGGACATCTGGATGGATCCATTCCAGTTCCTCCTGAGTTCATATCACAAGAAGAAAGGGACAGCAAAGGGGAATCTACTACCGTATATGTTAGAAATCCTGAATTTGTGGCTTGGATGAAAAAAGACCAAGCGTTTGTTGCTTATATTACATCAACACTCTCACAAGAGGTTCTTGTAGCCATTCCAAGTGACTGCACTGCCATGCAACTTTGGAACAGACTTGTTCAGACATACTCACAGGTTTCTCAGGCCAGGATTATGTTTCTTAAAAGAGAATTTCAAATGTTAAGAAAGGAGTCCATGACCATCATGGAATATTTGAACAAAATGAAGGTCATCACAGATCAGTTAGCAGTTGTTGGAAGTACAGTTTCTGATAAAGATTTGGTACAACAAACCCTCAGTGGATTGGGACACGACTATCATATGATTGTCACTTCTCTGTTATGTTTACCTGAGCTGCCCAATTTTGAAGATCTGCGTGCAAAATTGTTACAATATGAGATGAATCTAAAGGGATTTTCTAAAGAATCATCTATGCATGCTGGGGCACAAGAAGTTCTTGCTACAGGAGTTACTTATGCACGAGGACGAGGAAACTATGATATCAAGGGAAAAGAAGCACAAGGTAGAAGTGGTCATGGAGGTCGTGGATTATTGCCTAACCCCAACTCATATACCAACCCACAAAGACAGAGGCCAATTCCTACTTGCTTTCTGTGTAATAAAAGGGGGCATATCAAAGCTAACTGCTGGTTCAATCCTCTAAATAAAGGAAAATCAACACAAACTAAAGCAAAAAGAGGCACAGACAATACAAGGACCAACGAAGAAGTAAAAGAGTTGTTATTGTCAGCCTTAGCAGAATTGAATCTGAAACAAAATGAGCAAGGCACTTGGTACGTGGATTCTGGCGCAGCGACTCATGTTACTGGTGATGCAGGTAAGCTCCTAAAACTTGTTCCTTACATTGGTAGAAGTAGTATAGTTACTGGAGATGGATCACACCACTCTGTTTCGCATATTAGAAACTCCATCATACCCTTGCCTGAATCTTCCATCAATCTTTCAAATGTTCTTTATGCCCCTAATATCAAGAAAAACATTGTTTCAGTTTCTAAACTTGTTGATGATATCAAAGCCTCAGTTGAATTTACTCCCTCTTCTGTTCTTGTTAAGGATCTCTGCACGAAGGAGACGTTCGCTAGAGGGAAACAGCAAGGCAATATGTATGTTTTTCAAGAAGATCCTTCAGCACATATTCGCTCTGCAGACCCAAACTTGAAGCTCCAATCATCATTGTCTTCTGAAAATCCTACCTGCGTTTTTAGTGTCTCTGAAATCAATAAGCCAAACCTTTGGCATGGTCGTCTAGGTCACTGCAGTAATAATTTCATTGAGAAGCTTGTTTCAAGTAACCTCATTCCCAAGTCAAGTTTAGGAATAAATGTAAATGACAACAAATGTTCTAGTTGTCTCTTATGTAAGAGTCATGTTTTACCATTTCATTCTATCAATAAAAGAGCTTCAAGACCTTTTGAGACTATTTGTTCTGATGTTTGGGGGCCTGCTCCAATTGCTTCTATGTCTGGAACTAGATACTATCTTTTATTTGTTGACAGTTATTCTCGCTATTCCTAGATATTTTTCATGAAACATAAATATGAGACTTTCAAGTTGTTCTGTCACTTCCATTCCTTTGTCAGAAACCAATTTTCTGAAAACATCCTAAGTTTCCAATGTGACGGAGGAGGTGAATTCTCTTCTATTGACTTTACTAACTTTCTTCAAAGTAATGGGATAAGGAAAAAGGTGTCTTGCCCGCACACACCTCAGCAGAATGGGATTGCTGAAAGAAAGCATCGCCATATTGTTGAGAGTGCGATGAGCATGATGCATGATAGTAATCTTCCGATCACTATATGGACAGAGGCTTTTCATTCTGCAGTTCATGTGATAAATCGATTGCCCATGACTATTTTGGAAAACAAGTCTCCTTACTTGTCTCTCTTTGGTATTCACCCCAACTATTATGATTTGCATGTGTTTGGTTGTTTATGCTATGTTCATGTTGACAGTTCAAAGAGACATAAGTTTCAGGACAAGGCTTTTAAGTGCAGGTTTGTGGGTTATGCCGATGACTATAAAGGGTTCAGATGCTATGATCCGGTTAGCAAGCGCATCAAAATATCAAGAAATGTCATCTTCGATGAATTGAATTTTGATTGTCAATGTAATAGTTCTTCAGAATCAAAACATGAAGTTCAGCCTTACTATCCTTGGTTGAACTATAAACTTCTCACAGGAGCTAGTGATGCTTGCTCAAATTGCACTCAAAAGCATAAGATACCTGTGTCTACTGATGGGATGATTGATCATGAAAATACAGACTCAACTTTGAATCCAGGAAGATATAGAGGCTTTGTCTATACTCGACGAGAAAGAGAGTCACCCACCATAGTTGATTCAGACATGGACACATCCTCAACATCCAACATTGTTGATACTAGAAGATCCACACGTCCTCGCCATCCAATTGAAAGGTGGGTCAGTTATGAAAATTTCTCATTAGATTTTCAACTCTTTCTAACAACCTTGAATAAAGAAGATGAACCCACAACGTTCTCTCAAGCATCAAATTCCAGAAGATGGATTGAAGCTATGAATGAGATGGAAGCTCTACATGAATGTGGTACGTGGGATGTCGTATCAAGACCACCTGACAAAAATGTTGTTGGTTCGAAATGGGTGTACAAAATAAAGTATAAACCAGATGGGACTATAGAGCGATACAAGGCGAGACTTGTAGCCAAAGGTTTTACACAAGAGCAAGGACAGGACTATGATGAAACCTTTAGTCCAGTGGTGAGGATGGGGACAATCCGAGTCATACTTTCTTTAGCTATTGAACACCAATGGACCATTAGCCAACTTGATGTGAAGAATGCCTTTCTTCATGGAGATTTGAGAGAAGAAGTTTACATGGAACAACCCACTGGTTACGCAGAAGGTAATCCTACAAAATATGTCTGCAGACTAAAAAGGGCGATATATGGATTGAAGCAGGCATCTCGATCTTGGTTTGACAGCTTTTCTCTTGAAATACAAAAATATGGTTTTAAGAAATCTCTTCTTGACCACTCCTTATTTATATTTAAGAACCAAGACACAATTACTCTGTTGTTGATATATGTGGATGATATCATCATTAGTGGCAGTTCCAATGACCACATTGAAGAAGTCAAACATCTCTTAAATCAGAGGTTCAAAATGAAGGACCTTGGCAAACTACGGTACTTTCTTGGAGTTGAAGTTGACAGTTCCTCTGAAGAAATGACTCTCACTCAACATAAGTATACTATTGATGTTCTCAATAAAGCGGGTATGAAAGACTGCAAGCCCTTAAGCACTCCTAGCGTTCTTCATCAAAGGCTTAGCTCTCAAGATGGAGATCCATTTGATAATCCCACACAGTACCGTAGCATAGTGGGTATGTTACAATACCTCACTTTTACTCGCCATGATATAGTATACTCGGTGAATCAAGTTTCTCAGTTTATGCATGCCCCATGTGAAGGGCATATGGAAGCAGTTAAAGAGATACTACGATATCTGAAGGGAACGGTTGGGGATGGTCTCATATATAAACGAATGACAAATGGGCAAAGTGCACATGAGATCACTATTTATTCTGATGCGGACTGGGCGGGAGATCCAGATGAACGCAAATCAGTATCCGGCTATTGTGTATTTATTGAGATGAATTTGGTTTCTTGGAGTAGTAAGAAACAAAAGGTTGTTGCCAGATCCAGTACAGAGGCTGAATACAGGTCAATGGCAGCCGCCACTGCTGAGGCTACTTGGGTTAGACATCTACTGACAGAAGTAGGAGAATCGATATCTCGTTCACTTCTTTTGTGTGACAACCAGAGTGCCATTAGTATGTCTTTTAATCCAATTCATCACAGTCATGCCAAGCATATTGAAATAGACCAGCATTTTGTGAGACAAAAGGTAGAAGAGAAAGAGATTGAGCCTGAATTTGTTCGAACTACAGATCAAGTGGCGGATATATTTACAAAAGGATTGACTAAAGACAAATTTTGGACGTTAAAAGGCAAGTTGTTCATGATTCAAGATCATGCACAACTTGAGGGAGGGTGAAAAGAAGTGTTTTCTCTAGTTACGGGTCATGGATCTGAAGATCCAGACCCGTGACACCCACTTCTTCATTAATGGCATTATATAATATTGATTATTGTAAAAAGGGTATTCTAGTACCCTAATTTTGTTTGTAATCTCATGTTAACATAAAGTAATACACAACAGCCGACCCATGTACAGCAGGGTATCGGTTTTCCCCAAAGCTCTCTCTCCCTTTCTCTACCTCTCTCTGTTTTGCAGCTCTCCAACGTGGAACGGACTGCAGGTTGCAAAACTAACAACGAGTTGGGGTTCGAGCGAACTACTTAGCAGGGGTTCTGTTGAGAAACCTGTATCCCATCTATCGAGACCGATATCGAGTCATGCGGGGCATGTAGATACCCCGATAGCGAAGGAGATTCTAGAAAATCGCATGCATAATGTTGGCACAAGGTACTGTTGTTTCAA
The DNA here is from genome assembly GCF_984573655.1 of Nuphar pumila. Lineage (NCBI taxonomy): Eukaryota > Viridiplantae > Streptophyta > Magnoliopsida > Nymphaeales > Nymphaeaceae > Nuphar > Nuphar pumila. Next base: position 82,473,455 of record NC_143263.1, on the reverse strand, counting down.
AAGATAAAGTAAAGTTGATAAACATTACATCTTTGTGAGACACTCCTGTTGAGGCTTCTATTGAGGAACTATACCCCCTTCATCCTAGAGTACTTGTAGTCGTGCACGCCATGTCTAGTACTGTGATGATCGAATGAGACGGTTGTGCGACCTCGAATAGTGCTAAATGCACAATGTTGTAATCACATAAATGGCCTCACATTCGCCTTTACAGGCAAGATGCTCGAGTTGTTTAAAGACCATAACATAGAATGAATCGTTAGTTAAACAACCCTTAACGTACCTATTTGCTTCTGATTGTCTGTCAAGGGAGAGGACAGAGCGGTACAAAACTCTAATGGACAGGTTGTTAACAACCACCCTACGGGCAATGATCCGGCCTCCCCAGTCATTGGAGTTAGGAGAAAGGGGCTACAATAGTTAGCTCAACACTTCTGTAGAAGTTGGATGCATCTGTGACACTGCTTATCAGCCTCTGGGAATCCTCTCTCGGCTAAAGTCGTCCCCTTTGGAGCGGACTCAACTAGCTATTCGGGTTATTGAAAATACATAGAATAACAGACGCCCGAACTAGTCTTAGTTGTTTCTACGTTTTGCCTGTATGTATCCGTAGGCCAGTAATATCGAAACATAAAGTCTGTTCACACTGGTCTATTGCGTACTTGCTCGGTAGTCCAGTATGTTACTCGTTGAGCTGTACCCGCCTGTCGAGGCGTTACTCTAGTTGTTAAATTGCTTACGCAGTTCTTTGCTAAGTAACATCTAGCTTCTCATACTAGTTAAATGCTTATAATAATAGCATTATGCCAGTTGCTACATATTAACATGTGACTTGCTTTATCCCTTGGTCGAACTGTTTGGTGCTTATTGTAGCGTAGCACTTGTTGGCTTGCATCTCTTATGATTGATATGATTGCATACAACTCGTAATCTACAAACTGGTGGCAACTAGGATTGATGTGGCTGCTTGTCTTATAAGCTGCTTACATATTGTGATATAACTGCTGCCGTATGATTGCTTATGAATGGCTTGTGATGCAATGGTTTATGCCTTACGATTAATTTAATTACTCGCTGATGGACTGAGCCATTTGATGGTAATTGTATGTCTTACGAGCATTGTTATGAGTGCTTGTCTTATTCAGTTGTTTTGTTCAGCTGTCAGATAGAGTTAGTTACTCTTCGCCTATAGAATCAGCTGGATTGCCATATCTGCAAGTTCTCGCGTATTGTGTTTACTATGTGAAGTGATCCGATACATATTGCTGATATACGTGCTTGTGCCCATATTGTGGCTACTGACCCCAAGAGCGGTCAATTGTTCAGAGCAATCGATTGTATAGATGCATGTATCACTGAGTATGGTATCTGTTGAGAACCGGATCTTCAAAGGATTATCTGTGAGGGCGTGTATGATCAAGATCAGGTGACCCGACTGTTAGAAAGAAGCCTTCGATCTTCCACGCTTACCTGCAACAGAGAAAGAGAGAGAGAGAAGAGAGAGAGAGGAGGGAGAGTGATTTCAGAGAAAAGGGTTTTGTCGATCATCGACTTACCCTTTCATTCTATTAAATACATTAAGTAAAATAAACCTAGGGTACAGAAATACCCCTTTAACGTGATAATTTACATTTACACCAATTGGGTCTGGACCCGATCCAATATATAAATGGATCGGGTCAGACATATGATGACATCTTTTCAGCCTCCCTCAAGTTGTGCATGGTGCTGAACCATGTACAACTTGCTTTTCAGACACCAAAATTTGTCCTTCGTCAACCCTTTAGTGAGAATGTCAGCAACTTGTTCTTCAGTTGGCACATACATAGGCTCAATCTCTTTATCTTCAACCTTTTTTCTAATAAAATGTTGATCTATTTCAATGTGCTTTGCTCGACTATGATGAATGGGATTGAAGGACATGTTGATGGCACTTTGATTGTCACACAACAACAGTGATCGAGCAATCAGTTCTCCCATTTCTGTCAGAAGATGTCTTATCCATGTAGCCTCGGCCGTGGCAGTGGCCATGGATCTGTATTCAGCCTCAGTACTCGATCTAGCAACCGCTTTTTGTTTTCTACTGCTCCAGGATACCAAGTTTGGCCCAATGAAGCTGCAATAACCGGATACTGATCGTCGTTCGTCTGGATCACCCGCCCAATCAGCATCAGCATAAGTGACGATCTCATGGCCCTCATGGCCCCCGCCTGGATCTGATTCCCTTTTCTTGTATACCAGCCCATCACCAATTGTACCCTTCAGGTAACGAAGTATACGTTTGACTGCCTCCATATGTGACATACGAGGTTCATGCATAAACTGGGATACCTGATTAACCGAATATACTATATCAGGTCTAGTAAAAGTCAGGTATTGCAACATGCCAACTAAACCGCGATAGTTAATGGGATCCTCATATATGTCCCCGTCTTTTGAACTCAGTTTCTGATGAATGACACTTGGAGTTGTCAATGACTTTCTGCTGAGAATGTCCAACGTGTATTTGTGCTGAGTAAGGGTGAGAGTATCATTTCTTTTATCAACTTCTACCCCAAGAAAATATCGCAGCTCTCCCAAATCTTTCATCTTAAATCTCTGATTTAACAACGCCTTCACCTGCTCAATGTGACTTTTACAGTTCCCTGTGATGATGATGTCATCTATATATATTAATAGGAAAGTAGTGACTCCTTGTAGATTGTGAATAAATAATGAGTGATCCAGAAGGGACCGAGAGAATCCATGTCGTTGTATCTCTAGAGAGAAACTGTCGAACCAGGAACGAGAGGCTTGTTTCAAACCATAGAGTGCTCTCTTTAACTTGCATACATATTCTTTGGCTTCTCGTTCTGCATATCCAGTGGGTTGTTCCATGTAAACTTCTTCTTTTAAATCCCCATGTAGAAAAGCATTTTTTACATCCAGCTGGCTCAATGGCCAACCATATTTAATAGCTAGACCCAACACAATGCGAATGGTCCCCAATTTAACTACAGGACTAAAAGTTTCATCAAAGTCTTGGCCTTCCTCTTGTGTAAATCCCTTGGCTACAAGTCTAGCCTTGTACCTTTCAATGCTCCCGTCTGGTTTATACTTTATCTTGTACACCCATTTTGACCCAACAACATTTCTGTTTAGTGGCCTGGGTACAATCTCCCATGTTCCACATTCATGTAAAGCTTCTATTTCTTCATTCATTGCTTCAACCCATCTTCTAGAGCTCGCAGCTTGATAGAACATGAGGGGCTCTTCCTCTTTACTTATGGATGTCAAGAACAACTGAAAATCCAATGAAAATTTTTTATAACTTATCCACCTGTCAAGTGGATGTCGAATCCTTGAGGATCTTCTGATATCCATTGTCTGTGAAGATGAATCCGTACTCATACGCGGGGGGAAAGAGGGCTCTTTATCTCGCCGGGTGTACACAATACCTTTATACCTTGCTGGCTCCAAGACATGTGGAACAGTTTCTTCCGTTTGAGTTTTATTTGCTGATTCCTCATGTGTCTCCTTCTTATTGCAATTTTCTGGACAGTCTAATCTATCATTGGAAAAAAGTTCTGAATTTAACCATGGATAGTATACCTCAATGCTGGGGCTTGAGTTATCAGCATGAAGGGTTGAATTAGCATCCTGAGCATCAAAGTTCATCTCATCGAAAATTACATTCCTTGATATCTTGACACGCTTAGTTAGAGGATCATAGCACCTGTACCCTTTGTAGTCTTCTGCATATCCTATGAACCTGCATTTTAAGGCTTTATCTTGGAACTTGTGTCTGAGTGAGCTGTCAATGTGAACATAGCAAACAGACCCAAACACACGTAATGCATGGTAATCAGGTTGTATGCCAAAAAGAGAGAAATATGGTGACTTATTTTCTAAGATACTCATGGGCAATCGATTTATCACATGGACTGTGGAGTGAAAAGCCTCAGTCCATAATGATACAGGAAGATTGCTCTCATGCATCATGCTCATTGCAGTCTCTATAATATGTCGATGCTTCCTTTCAGCAATCCCATTTTGTTGAGGTGTATGCGGGCAAGACACTCTTCTCTTTATCCCATTATGTTGAAGGAAAACAACAAAGTCATTCGAGGAGAATTCACCTCCTCCATCACACTGGAAATTGAGGATGTTGGTAGAGAAATGATTTTGAACAAAAGAATGAAATATTTGGAACAATCCAAAAACTTCTGATTTGTGCTTCATAAAAAATATCCAAGTATAACGTGAGTAACTATCAATGAAAATAAGATAGTATTTACTGCTAGAAAGAGAAGTAATTGGGGCAGGACCCCAGACATCTGAACAAATGACCTCAAATGGCCTTGAAGCTCTTTTATTGATGGAAGCAAAAGGTAAGACATGACTCTTACATAAAAGACAACTAGAACACTTTGCATCAACGACCTCTGAACTCAGACTGGACTTAGGAATAAAATTATTCAAGACAAGTTTTTCAATAAAATGACGACCACAATGGCCAAGACGACTATGCCAAAGTCTTGGCTTATTACATTCAGAAATATTGAATATAAAACCAGAATCAACAAATTGACGTTGGTGAGGCTTCAAGGATGAATAGCCGGAATGAATGGAGGAAGGATCTTCTTGAAAGATATACATGTTGCCCCATCGTTTTCCTTCAGCGAATGTCTTCCTCGTGTGAAGATCCTTGACATAAACAGAAGAGGGAGTAAATTCAACTGAAGCATTGGCATCATTAACAAGTTTTGAGACAGAAACAATGTTCTTTTGAATATTAGGTGCATGGATGACACTTGGAAGTTTAAGAGAAGACTTTGACATTGGTATAATGGCATTTCCAGTGTGTGAGATTGAGTGATGAGATCCATCTCCTGTGACTATGCTATTCTTACCAACATAAGGTGTAAGAGTCAAGAGTTTACCTGCATCACCTGTGACATGAGTAGCTGCTCCAGAGTCGACATACCAAATTCCTTTGTCATTTTGCTTCATATTCAATCCTGCCAAGGCTGCCAACAGCAACTCCTTTACTTCTCCATCCTTCCTAGCCTCTGCTTGTGGAGCTTTCCCTTTGTTTTGAGGATTAAACCAAGAATTTGCTTTAATGTGTCCTTTCTTGTTGCATAGAAAACAAGTGGGAATGGGTCTTTGTCCTTGTATATTTGGTGTCGGAAGTATGCCACGACCTCCATAGGTGTTTCTCCCTTGGCCTCCTTTTCCTCGAAAAGAGCTTCCTCGTCCTCGGCCATAACTCATTCCCATAGCCAGCACATTTTGTGTTCCTGAATTCCCATAAGAATCTTCAGAAGATCCTTTCAGAGTCATCTCATATTGCAATAGTTTCGCACGAAGATCTTCAAACTTTGGAAGTTCTGGTAAACATAATAAGGTAGTCGTCATAACATGATAGTCTGACCCCAATCCACTCAAGGTTTGTTGTACTTTATCCTTTTCATTGACAAGACACCCAACAACAGCCAGCTGGTCCGTGATGCCTTTCATTTTGTTCAAGTATTCCATAACAGACATGGAATCTTTCTTCAGCATTTTAAATTCACGCTTAAGATACATAATTCTTGCCTCAGAAATTTGTGAATACGTCTGAACTAACTCATCCCACAGTTCCTTGGCCGTACAATCATTAGGAAGAGCAATAAGGACTTCCTGTGAGAGAGTTGAAGTGATGTAGGCCACTAACGATTGATCCCTCTTCATCCAAGCAACATATTCTGGGTTCTTGTGAAGAACAACAAATTGTTCTCCTTTATCGTCCGCCTTTTCTTGTGAGAGGAATTCTGGAGGTGGTGGAACAGATCCATCCAGATGACCGGAGAGGTCCTGACTCTTTATAAATGGAATGATCTGTCTTTTCCAGGTTAAGAAATTGGAGTTATTCAATTTCTCAGAGACTAGCTGACCAAGAAAGCTTAAGGACAGACATGACTGTCCATAAGAGGAATCCATTCACAGCAGAGGACTCGGCTAACAGGGTTTTAGGGATATCACAGTCGAGGTCTCGACTGACAGGGCACTCGGCTGACACTTAGGTATAGATCAATAGAAATGGGAATCACGCACAGCAGTTCAGAGATACAGCAGTTCTCACGCACAGCAGTTCAAAGATACAGCAGTTCCAGAACCCACGAAAAAACAACAGTTTTAGAATCACGCACAGCAGTTCCAGAACCCACGAAAACAGCAATTTCAGAATCACGAACTCAGAAATATTTTCACATAGCAGTAATACTTCCAGAACCCACGAAACAACAGATTCAGAATCACGAAATCAGAGATATATTTTTCAGAATCACGAACACACCGTGAATGTTCCCAGAAAGGGTCGATGCAGAATCACGAACTCACCGTGAATATCTCCAGAAAGGGTCGATTTAGATTTAGAATCACGAACTCACCGCGAAAAGATGTCAGAAAAAATCGACTGTCACCGTGAAAAGAGAGAAAATCGACTGTCACGGTAAAAACTCCACCGTGAAATCGAGCCACCGTGAAATCGAACAAAAATCGACTGTCACCGTGAAACAGTCACTTTTACCAAAGAGAAACAGTCTTTTACCAAAGAATCGACTGTCACCGTGAAAACTCCACTGTGAAATCGAGCCACCGTGTAACAGTCGCCGTGAAATCGAGCCACCGTGAAATCAAGCCACCGTGAAACGAAGGCAGCTCTTCACGCACAATCGTCACGCTGCTCTGATACCATGTTAGAAAGGAGCCTTCGATCTTCCACGCTTACCTGCAGCAGAGAAAGAGAGAGAGAGAAGAGAGAGAGAGAGGAGGGAGAGTGATTTCAGAGAAAGGGGTTTTGTCGATCATCGACTTACCCTTTCATTCTATTAAATACATTAAGTAAAATAAACCTAGGGTACAGAAATACCCCTTTAACGTGATAATTTACATTTACACCAATTGGGTCTGGACCCGATCCAATATATAAATGGATCGGGTCAGACATATGATGACATCTTTTCACCGGCTAGAGTGGTAGACTCTCTGTGAGGATGTACACTGTCCACGAACGGGTAGCCGCAAAGACGGTGAACTCCTGTGAGGAAGTGTATGGTACAAGACCAGGTATACCATCTAGGGCGGAATTCCTTGTGAGGTTATACGTTTCCCAGACTAGGTGATCCGGTGTTGATCTTGTTGATTGTAATAGTGGCTATCGACCCTGAGAGCGATCATTTGCGTTGATGCGTATATCACAATGATTTTCATTGGATATGGCATTTGTTGGAAACCGGATTCCCAAAGGTTTCGCTGTGAGGGTATGTATGATCAAGACTAGGTGACCCGGCTAGAGTGGTAGATTCTCTGTGAGGATGTACACTGTCCACGAACGGGTAGCCGCAAAGATGGTGAACTCCTGTGAGGAAGTGTATGGTCCAAGACCAAGTATACCATCTAGGGCGGAATTCCTTGTGAGGTTATACATTTTCCAGATCGGGTAATCCGGCTAGAGCGGTAGAATCTTTGTGAGGATGTACAATATCCACAAACGGGTAGCCGCAAAGATAGTGAACTCCTGTGAGGAAGTGTATGGTCCAAGACCAGGTATACCCTCTAGGGCGGTAATTCCCTGTCAGGTCATATATCTCCCGGACCGAGCGATCCGACGTGGATCTTGCATTTTTGCTTACCATAAAAAGTTATGGTGAACTGTGATGATCTTTTAAGATTGTTTGAGATAGTCAGTTATAAATCTATAGTTTGGCTTTCTGTTTTAGCATGATTACATGCAGGACTCAGATGTGAGAATCAGATCATTAGAGATTTTAGATAGTGATCGTGTCTTGGACCTTCTATGGAAGGGCGGGTTTTTCTGAGAAGTATGATGCCTTAGGTGGGTCATAACAGGTGACAGTTTGTCGCGTAAGGCCTTGAGAGATGGGAATAGATAAGGGTTGTTCAGGAGAAAGTGTTTGTTAGAAGTAGTAAGAGCGACAAACGATGACTTGATGATGATTAGATGCGGGAACCCCCTTCTAGAAATGAGAACAAGCTAGTTGCGTGGTGGTTCACAACCTACGATCAATTGAATCGTATACTGCGTTTTGACAGTTGCACTGCTTACTCGCTTGCGCTACTTATGTGTTTGCACTGCTTAATCGCTTGCGCTACTTATGCGCTTGCACTGCTTACTCGCTTGCACTGCTTAATCGTTTGCGCTACTTACGCGCTTGCACTGCTTACTCGCTTGCACTACTTACCTGTTTGCACTGCTTACCTTGTTGTACTGCTTACCTATTTAACTGCATATCTGCTTTAAACTGCTCAGCATACTGAATTAAATGTACTTAATTCAGTTTCCTGTAGTCTCTCTTGTGCACCTACTAGTTTTTCGCGAAACTAACCCATTCAATGGGTACAGGTGATGATTAGGTACACAACGGGCGATGGCGCGATTGCAAGATGACTTCAAGACTTCTTCTTCCTGCTCTTAGGTCGCGTCCTGGACGTTTTGGGTTTGTAACAGATTTTCCTTGGGATATCCGAATTGGTGAGTTTTGGTTCTTTTAGCTAACGTGACCAAAGTTGTCAGCTTGCCTTCTGTATTAACAAACGAATAGTCTTCCGCTGATTTCATAAACAACTATGAAGGAAAGAGACATTTCGAGTCTCTTGCCTGTTTTTCTGAAAAGGTTCACAAGTTTGAAACTTGGGGCGTTACTCTCTCTCTGCCTCGGTTCCTGTGTTCTCAATTAAAGTTTCAACACATATTATGAATCTGCTCATTATAATCAAGCCAAAACTATACCACATTGGGTTGAAGACATGCAAATTGAGTTGGATGCCCTAAAAAGGCCAATACTTGTGAAATTGTAACCCTACCTCCTCATAAAAAGCCTATTGGATGTCGATGGGTCTTTAAGGTTAAAACCAAAAGTGATGGATCCTTAGAAAGATATAAAGTCAGATTAGTGGCTAAAGGATATGCTCAAGAATATGGAATTGACTATGAAAAAACATTTGCTCCTTTAGCTAGAATGACAAGTGTTAAAATCTTAATAGTTGTCGCATTAACCAAGAAATGGCTTATATATCAACTTGATGTGAAGAATGTCTTTTTAAATAGAAATCTAATTGAAGAAGTCTATATGGATCCGCCACCTGGAGTTAACATTGGACAAGGTCAAACTCTTAAACTTTTAAAAGCCTTATATGGTCTTAAGCAAGCCCCCAAGGCTTGGTATGATCGATTTAGTGATATTATGAACAAATTGGGTTTTCGTTCCTCTTATACTGATACTGTTGTCTTTGTGAAAAATGTAGGTACAAATACTGTTATCTTGTTGCTTTATGTTGATGACATGATTATCACAGAAAATGATCAACATAGTATTGCTAATGTTAAAAATATGCTAAAAGATAGTTTTGACATGTCTGATTCAGGTTTTCTTCGATATTTTCTTGGCATTGAGGTTGCATATTCTCCCCGAGGATATATATTGTCACAAATGAAACTTGTTGAAGATATATGTGTTAAGTCTGGTATTTCAGATGATAAAAAGGTGGAGACTCCAGAAGTAATCAATGCAAAATTAAGGTTGGAGGATGGGGTTCTTCTAGAAGATCCTACACCGTACAGACAACTCATTGGATCTCTCACATATCTTACTATCACCAGACCTGACATTGCTCATGTTGTTCACTCTGCTAGCCAATTTCAGCATGCCCCTACAACTGTGCATATGAGTGTTGTGCTCCGGATCATCCGATACATCAAAAATACTATAACTAAAGGTCTGTTTTTATCCTCCTCTTCTTCATTAAATTTACTTGCTTATACTTATGCCGATTGAGGAGGTAATCCTAAAGATAGAATCTCAACTACTGGCTTTTATGTCTTTTTAGGAGATTCTTTAATTGTTTGATGATATCATCATCAGTAAAAAGGCCATCAACAATAACGAGTTGTTTAGACAAGTCATGGAAAATTTATAATATTGACTGATTTAGAGAAGGCTTATGAAAGAGTTCCAAGAAAACTAACTTGGTTCATATTGAAGAAGAAAGATGACCCCATAGAAAGATATATTGAAATCATTCAAGACACATGATGGAAACAAACTAGAAATATGGAGGAATACATTGGGAAAAATGATTTAAGGATTAGCACTTGGTAGTATAAAACAGAATATGTCAGTGCATTTTGAACAATGAGAAATAAAGAAGTCATCGCAATTGTCAGAAAAATATTGTCTACCAAAGGCACAAAAATAGAGAGCAAGTTGAGATCTATTATAAAATTAGTGGATTTGAGAAAGTTATTGCCAGTAAATTTAGTTTCTAGATAAAGCAGCAGAAAACTAGTAGAATGTCTTGCAATAAACAAGTGCATCTACAATTAAAAACACTCAAGTTTACAACTGAAGAGAACAAGTAGGAGAATTTACATTTTGACGATAAAGTGCTACCAGGTCTGGAGGGACATACAACTTCCCTTCATCTCCCATAACTGGATCACATACTAATCACAAAAGGCAAAAGGCATAATCATATCAAAAGGTACAGACTGATGCATAAATTTCAATAATAACAGCATATTTCTCACTTCTACAGCTGCATAATGAAAGCGAACAAACATGTGACATTCACATAAAATTGATCAACATATCATATTTAGTGATACGTGATGCATGAACATACTTGAATGTGTCAATTGCAAGCTTGAAATCTTCAACATCATGTTCATTTGTATGTTATTCATAAATCTTTCAACACAAATATACAGTGTGAGGCAGCACAAGAGATTTGCATGGGCACAAAGTGTGTGTACATAGTTTCACGATTATTATGATAGCCAGAACCCCAAGCACAGTAGCACCCTAGCATACCAGGGCCTCTAACATTCAGATTATGTTAATCAAACACAGCAAGGAATTTAGGCACCAGGTGACCATCAAACCATAACCCATGACCCTGTTAACTATTGAATCCCTTTTCCCAAACTTGGTGTGAAATCATAGTACTCACTAATCAAGCAGTTTAGCTGAAGAGAAAGCAACTCCATCATCACCAAGTAGGAACTGTACTAGTGTTGATCTTAATACTTCATCAGGGCTTCCTCAAAGCATAAAAATCACAAATGGCTTCACATGTCATGATTTATAAGCAGGAAAGATCGTGCATGAATCAGCCTTCATTGCGTGTTAGAGGAATTGAAAACAACCTTCTTAAGGATATATCCATCAGGGCTTCCTCAAAGCATGAAAATCACAAATGGCTTCCCTTGTCATGATTTATAAGCAGGAAAGATTGTGCATGAATTAGCCTTCATTGCGTGTTAGAGGAATTAAAAACAACCTTCTTAAGGATATATCCAAAATTTGTGTCAATTGACTCAATTCCATTGGTTCAATAATGAAGAACCTTTTCCAGAGATTTAACTATGATGAATCTTGGCCATGATTCTGGGAAGCATGGTTTTTCCCAGAGGGTATGGAGAATCTTTAGCACATGTTTGCTCCAAGTCTTTTAAAATATTGATGCATAAGCTCACATGTAATAAGCGATGAGACTTTCACAGAGAACATGTCAATATTTCAACTACTCCAATGTCAAAATTAAAAATCTACCTGTTCCTAAGCTCAAGACCATAGACTCAGACCTTCCAAGATCCTTCATATTATCATTGGAGTCAAGAACATGCACTTATAAAGCATTATGCAAGTTTGATAAGCTTCTAGTTCTGTTACACTGAAAAATAGAAGGATAAATGATTTAGTTTTCTGTATGTTTCATAAATGTGTCATGAGTATCCAGTGCATGGTGCAAACAAGGTTAAGAATTGATGCAACATTTGGATCAACAGGTTAGCAAAGGAAAACAATGTGGTCTCGCATGCTTTTTTAATGATAAATTTAATAAATTTCTCTTCATATCATTAATCAAAATCTTCACAGTTATTTATTTCTGAAGTATGATGACATGACAAGCTTGTCATGCTTGCTAGAGATATTTTCACTTTTGATTTCTTGTTTTCTTGACATTTTGCAGTTCAGGTACTGATACCAAGGATAAAGAATAGACAATGCACTGTATTATCATCCTTAATGATCATGATGGTTGTGTAAAATTGTCTACGAAGAGACAATACGCATAAAGCACAAATACTTTATAAAAGAAGTGCACGAAGGCACTCTCACAACACTTGAACAAAATACGCAAAAAGCGTATAAATAATAAACATGCAATAATGCATGTATTTCATAAATAAAAGCAAGTGCTTGAGTCTCTCAAGCTTAGGAAATACAAGGGGGGAACACCCCTATTTATACAAATGTTAGAAGGTGCAAAGGGGGGGCTCCCAAAGGAGTCGTTGGGAGCCCCCAACGGTCACATTTGTGACCGTTGAGGGCCCCCAACGACTCTATTGGGGGACCCCCAATGCACATAAAAGAAATCAAAAAATAAAAGGAAAAAAAAGAAATTACAAAAGTAAAAAATAAAAAGAAAATTACAGCATATTCTAAAAGTGAATATGCGCAAAACAGGAAATGACAGAAATGCCCTTTCGGGTAAAAATATATAAATATATATATTTATATATATAGAGATATATGTACATATAATATATTATATGTAAATATATCTCTATGTATATAAATATATATATTTATATTTACAATGATTTTAGGAGCTACATTTTAACACCCCCCCTCAAACTTACGGTGTGATAACCGCAAGTTTGTCAAGAAGGAAATGAAATCTGGGCGAACATAGAGCTTTTGTGAAGAAGTCGGCAAGTTGATACTCAGATGTCACATATGGCAGATCAATGATCTTCTTCAAGTATTCCTCTCGGACATAATGACAATCCATCTCTATATGCTTTGTTCGCTCGTGAAATGTGTGGTTCTTGGCAATGTAGATGGCACTTTTATTGTCACAGCATAGCTTTGTTGGTTCTTTGACAACTACTCCCATATCTTCCAAAAGACGTCGAATCCATACTATTTCCATGGTGGTAGATGCCATGGCTCTGTATTCGACTTCAGTGGATGATAAGGAGACCTTCTGTTGCTTTTTACATCGCCACGAGATCAAGGATTCTCCTAAAAAAATACAAAAACCAGTGGTGGAGTGACGGTTACTAGGGTCACCTCCCCAATCTGAGTCAGTATAAGCAAGCAATTTTAATTCAGAAGAAGAGGATAGGAATACTCCCTTATTCACCGTTCCCTTCAAGTATCTGATGATGCGAAGTACAGCACCCATATGGACGGTTGTAGGAGCATGTTGAAACTGACTGGCGATGTGTATAGCATGTGACAAATCCGGTCGAGTAATGCTAAGATACATTAAAGAACCTACCAACTGTCTGTAGGGAGTAGGATCAGTTAGAGGAACACCGTCGTCAATCTTCATTTTGGCTCCCACAACTTCAGGAGTTTCACATACTTTGTCATCAGAAATCCCTGATCTGTCAATAATCTCACAAGCAAGTTTAGACTCAGATAGAAAATAACCACGTTGCGAATAGGCAACCTCAATTCCAAGAAAATATGTCAGAAAACCTAAGTCTGACATCTCAAATTTTGAAGTCAAGACGGACTTAATACCCTTGACTCCTTGAATATCATCACCTGTAATTAACATGTCATCAACATATAATAACAATATTACAATCCCTGCTTTAGATTTTCTAGTAAATAGAGCAGTATCAGTATAACATGAGGAGAAACCATTTTCCAGCATTACACTGGTAAACCTATCATACCAGGCTTTGGGGGCCTGCTTCAAACCATAAAGAGCCTTTCGAAGACGAAGTACTTTATCTTTAGGAATCTTCATGCCAGGAGGGGCTTCCATATACACCTCTTCGTTAAGGTCGCCATTTAGAAAAGCATTTTTCACATCCATTTGAAAAATATTCCAATTTTTAATAGATGCAATAGTAATGAGACATCTAACTGTAACCATTCGGGCTACAGGAGCAAAAGTTTCTTCATAATCAATTTCATACTCTTGCTCATACCCTTTAGCAACTAAGCGAGCTTTATACCTTTCTAGAGATCCGTCGCTCTTAGTTTTAACTTTAAACACCCATCGACAACCTATAGTTTTCTTTCCTATGGGTAGAGTTTGGAAATCCCAAGTTTCAGCCCTTTTTAGAGTACTAAGTTCTTTTTGCATGGCTTCTTGCCATTCTATACATTTTTTAGCTTCTTCAAAATTTCTTGGCTCAAAATAAGAGTGAATGGCACTAAGACAAGCCCTATACCGAGGTGAAAAAGAATCAAAAGAGACAAAACGAGTTGGCGGTCTCCTATTCCTCTCAGATCTTCGGTGATCGAGAGTAGGAGCAAGCTCACTATATTGGTCAATGGCACTTCTAAAGGTGTCTTGGTTTCTACGGGAGTAGATTATCGGTTCACTTGAAATTCTGTTTTCTTGATCATTGAGAGGGTTATGTTCTTCAACATCACCATCATTTTCCTCATCGTGATCATCATCACTAGATATATCATCATTACTAGCCAATAAATAAAAAAGGAATGAGTAATCAAAATTTTCTTGTTGAGAAACATTTTTCTCAAATCCACTCTCATTTTCTAAAAACCTTACATTTCTAGAAACATATAACTTGTCATCTCGAAGATCATAGCAACGAAACCCTTTTTGAGTTTCGGAATAACCAAGAAAGGCGCAGGGGATAGCTTTGGGAGAGAGCTTGTCATTTTTATCCGTAAGTATAAAACATTTACACCCAAAAACACGTAACCTATTATAATCAGGTTCAAGCTTATATAAGATCTCAAAAGGGGATATTTTTCCTAATATCCTAGATGGTAAGCGATTTATCAGATAAACAGAAGCGAGAGCTGCTTCAGCCCAAAAAATTTTAGGAATGTTTTGAGAAATAAGCAGGGTCCTAGTGGTCTCAATGATGTGCCTATGTTTTCTTTCGGCCAACCCATTCTGTTGAGGGGTTTTAGGACAAGACCTTTGGTGAATAATACCGTGATCCTCAAGATATGTTTTAAATTGGTTGGAGAGATATTCTCCTCCAGAATCACTTCTAAAAATCTTTATATTACTGTTGAATTGATTCTTGATCATTGAGTGAAAGGTTTTAAAACATGTAAAAACTTCATGTTTGTACTTAAGGAAATAGATCCATGAATACCTGGAGAAATCATCCACAAAAATAACATAGTAAGAAAAGCCTCCTTTTGAAACAACAGGTGCGGGTCCCCAAACATCGGAATGGACAATTTCGAAGGTTTTAGATGAGAACATAGTTCTTTGCTCAAACGGTAAACTTTGCATTTTTTCGAGAATACAATCATTACAAGAAAGTGAACTTTTACATAGATCTTTTGCAAAATGTAAATAAGATAACTTGGTAACATTAGGATGACCAAGTCTTTTGTGCCATATGTTTATATCTTTGTTCTGGGCAACATTACAAAATGATTTTGGAACTTGAAGAAATTCCATATAGTATAAGTCTCCTTTTCTAAAGCCTTCCCCAATCAATTTCCCGGACCGACGATCCTGTATTAAGCATTTGTCACATGAAAATTTAATATCGCATCCAAGGTCCGAGAGTTAAGAAACAGAGAGAAGATTTAAATTAAGTTTAGGTATAAATCTAATTTTTGGAATGAAAAAACATTGAGTTTCAAAATTACCTATTCCTTTAATTTCAAGAGAGGTTCCATCCGCAGTGGAAACAAAGGATGGAGAAACGTTTTTTGAAAAATCGGAAAGTGAAAACATGTTTGGGGACATATGAAAAGATGCACCTAAGTCCAAAAGCCAAGAGACTTTACCTGGAATAGAAGAGGTAGACACGGCGGCACCGGATGTAGCTCCCTTGAGAAGAGGTTGAAGGGCTTCCACTATTTGATTTAATGAGAGTGACCCACTTGATGATGCCTCTTCCTTTTGTGGAACACCCGTGGTGGCCATAGCGAGAAGCCTCTTCCATTTAGGACAAACAGGCTTGATATGCCCCGGTTCCTTACAAAAGTGACAAATAGTCTTGCTATAGTCCCTCTTTCCTCTTTGTCCACCATCTCCTCCTTGATTTTGGAATTTGAAATGAGGAGGACGATAGGTCTTTACATTATTTCCGGGTCTTGATACGGCATTGACTTCATTGTTTTCTTCATGATTACAAGGAACCATAAGAACACTTGATCCTTGTTTACATAAACTCATACGAGTCTCCTCACCACTTAGTTTGGTGAGAACATCTTCAAAAGAGGGAGGAGTAAATGATGAGAGGAGTGATGACCTTATTTGCTCAAATTCCGGTCTCAACCGATTCAAAAAGTTGAAGAAACGATCTTCTTCAAGTTGCTTGTGGCGGAGTTCAATTGCCTCTCCACTCCATTTTGGTTCAAGCATAGAAAGCTCATCCCAAATAGAGGAAAGATCGGCAAAATATTCCCTAATAGACATTTCACCTTGAGTAAGGGAGAGGGCCTTCTTTTGAAGGTAATACTTATGGGAAAGATCTCTTGATGTATACATTTTCTCGAGATAATGCCAAGCTTCCGATGCTTTTTTGAATTTGATAATGTTGGCATTAATCTTTGTTTCGACGGATGCGAAGAACCAAGAAAGAATCTTGAAGTTCTTCATTTCCCATTCGTCGTGCTTCTTGGAGTATTCTTCAAGAGCTTTGGTCCTTTTCTCTCCCTCAAGAATCTTGATTTCACCACCGTCCATTATGGTTATCTTGGGTTTCGGTTCCGGAATTGTTCCTTGCACATAACCCCACAATCCTTTTCCTTTTATGTGAGCCTCCATATTCCCGGCCCAAATATGATAGTTGGACCCATTCAACTTGAAGTCAAGGGCAAAGTGAGACTCTTTCTCACCCATTAATGCGTAAAGAGAAGGAAAAAAAAGGCGTACCAATACAATGTTTCAACTTCTCGTTTGCACAAGATCCTTCTAAAATATTGGAGAAGCAAGATCCACCACTTCAATCTCTAAAGATCTGAAGGCACGGTTTTCGAGGCACTCGAACAAGGGAGGATCCCACGATCTTCAATCACCAACCGAGCTCTGATACCATGTAAAATTGTCTACGAAGAGACAATACGCATACAAGCACAAATACTTTATAAAAGAAGTGCACGAAGGCACTCTCACAACACTTGAACAAAATACGCAAAAAGCGTATAAATAATAAACATGCAATAATGCATGTATTTCATAAATAAAAGCAAGTGCTTGAGTCTCTCAAGCTTAGGAAATACAAGAGGGGAACACCCCTATTTATACAAATGTTAGAAGGTGCAAAGGGGGGGCTCCCAAAGGAGTCGTTGGGAGCCCCCAACGGTCACATTTGTGACCGTTGGGGGCCCCCAACGGTCACATTTGTGACCGTTGGGGGCCCCCAACGACTCTATTGGGGGACCCCCAATGCACATAAAAGAAATCAAAAAATAAAAGGAAAAAAAAGAAATTACAAAAGTAAAAAATAAAAAGAAAATTACAGCATATTCTAAAAGTGAATATGCGCAAAACAGGAAATGACAGAAATGCCCTTTCGGGTAAAAATATATAAATATATATATTTATATATATAGAGATATATGTACATATAATATATTATATGTAAATATATCTCTATGTATATAAATATATATGTTTATATTTACAATGATTTTAGGAGCTACATTTTAACAGGTTGTACAGTATTCATTCACATATCTTCATAGGATGGGTTAGTTGCATGTTAACACAGTTGAAGGCACAGGTTGTTGTGACCTCAACAATGTATTCGATGAACACTAAGATCACCCAATTTTGTAAAAACCTTTGTGGGCAACCAATGATCACTATAAAATTAGTCACAAATAGATTGATGGTGGTATAATCATGTGGGGCCATAAAGATCTAGACAAATCCATACTACATTAAGAAAACCAATGAGATGCTGGTGGCTTGCAAATTGCACAATGAGTTGTCCCATTGACAAGCCACAGAAAATGACTTTGGAGTTTGGACCCTGTTTTCTTGTGCTACACCAAATATAAGTGCAAACCAGTGTTATCAGTATCATATTGTACTATACAATGCATTGTATCGCAGTATTGCTGGTCCATGCGATACGATATACCCCCTAAATCTTTAATGCAATAAGATACGATATTCAGTTATCTTAAATTTTATTTTATTTTCGTATTATGTGATTGTTATAATTTGTTCACTCAAAACCTCTTTTTTTTGTTTG
Source organism: Nuphar pumila (assembly GCF_984573655.1). Lineage (NCBI taxonomy): Eukaryota > Viridiplantae > Streptophyta > Magnoliopsida > Nymphaeales > Nymphaeaceae > Nuphar > Nuphar pumila. The sequence goes on along the minus strand of NC_143263.1, from coordinate 82,455,235 downwards.
TTATCTAATTTGACTCGTTATAGTAAACCTTCTGTTTTTGTTAGTTGTTAGTTTGTTAATTGTTACGATATTGTTTCACATGTTATTGTAGTACATTTGCATGTTTAATTTTCATAATGCTTAAATTTGATTTCTTTTTTCTATTTTATTCAATGATTTTTTCCTTTTTTGATTTTTGGAAAATTTTCTGCTTTTTTGTGCATTTTTTTTTGTAATTTTTAAAATTGGATTTTTCTGTATCTTACGATACAATATGATACAGTATGATACACCCATATCGCCAGCCCTTCCGGTATGGGTTCTGATACGATAATTACGACATTGGTGCAAACTTTGACCCACTATGGTCTCCATGCTTGAGGTCCATTTTAAGGTGCTTATGAGTCAACAGTTCATGCTATATTTCAGCTTCAAAATATGAGCCTAAACCATTTTTTGGCCCAATAGAGTATGTTGGATTTATTTGAGCTGACCATTGATGGTGCTGGTAGAGAGATTTATTATGTTGCAGAGAGATTTATTTCTATTGTATACCGTAATGAGGACATGGACCTAGTCTGGGCTAGTATACATAGCATTACTGATTGTAGTTTATTAGGGATTTAAAATGCTTTTAAACTATTATAGATGTTCATTCTGGCTTGAAAATTATATAAAATCTCATTTGGTTTGATCTATTTGGATATTGCTTTTAACAAGATTTCAGTTTATTTTTAACTTATTTTAGTATAAAAGCTGTTTTAAGTGCCTAACAACTTTTTGTATAACATTTTCATGCATGTAGATTTGTTTATCATAATTTGAATCCTTATCAGTAATTTGGTTGTAGAACTATTCAGTTCCACATCATTGGATATCTAGTCCACTCTAATTCAGACAAATATAGTGGACCCAATATTGATAAATCAAATAAATTACTTAGATCCAAATCCAAGACTATTTTGGACAACTATTATGTGAATTGAAAACTAGATATGGATGGGGTGATCCAAATCAATCTGTTTTAATTTGAACCCCAATGGGTCAGACCAAAGTCACCAGAAGATTGTTAGATAGGTGGGAAGCACGTTTCCCAGAAACTCGCTTTGGAAGCATGATACTGCTCGCTTTGGCACCTCCAAAACTTGATAGGAATCTTGATTTTCCTACGCTTATATGATTCTCATATGCTTCCTATATGCTTCTCTCGCATTTCTTTTTCATATTTTCCATGTGCCTCCTCACATGCTTTCCACTCTCTTCTCATATGATTTCTCTAAATAGCTAACCATTATTCTTAGATTTTGATAAAAATGTAATTTTAAACCAAAACATAATAAAATTTGGGAAGTCATTTTTATTTTAGTTTTTATTCACTTCCAGATTGATTTCTATTTTTTTTCTCATTTGATTCCCATATGACTTCTTTTTTTATACATATTTCGGTTTTAAATTGATTCCTCGCTTCTTGCTTCGTATGAATTTTAAAATGCCTCACTTTTCGCTTCCGCTTTATGTATCCTTTCCTGCTCCTGCTTCCTAGTCTGTCAAGCTAGGGTCAGACTCATAAATTGATTGGGGTCTCACTCAAATAACTCTTCTGAAGCCAATAAACCAGTTTTGGAGTCAATTGATTAATAATGGTCAGGTAGGTTATCTGAGCATAAGAACAAATTTACTAGCATTCAAAATCTTCTAATGTCTACAGCTGGTCTTCTCACATGTTACTAAAGGTTTCTTATGACCTAAGTAACCTTGTAATTATAAAAGGAAAATTGATTCTCACATACATCCAACACATGCACCCTCCATGGCCGACCCCTAAGGTTTAAGAGCCCAATTTTGGGATTCATGTTTTTTCAATATATATATATATATATATATATATATATATATATATAGAGAGAGAGAGAGAGAGAGAGAGAGGATAAAACGATATCCAACCATGAAGTAATTGGCTATGTGACATGGTATGAACCTGTACATAGTTGATACTTTGGCCCTAGGTATTTGATACACACTAATTTGTCTTTCCTCGATAAACTCATGTATCTTGTGATGTCTGACATCAATGTGCTTAGATCTCGGATGATAGATCAAATTATGTGTTAATTTAATAGCACTCTTGTTGTCATAATGCACCGTCACCTTTTCTTGTAAAACGCCGAGTTCACTTACTAAACCCTTCAACCAAACTACTTTTGTTGCTTCAACTGCTGCCATATATTCTGCCTTGGTGGTGGATAACACAATAGTATCTTGTAGTATGCATCTCTAGCTTATAGGTACACCTCCAAACGTGAATATATAACCTGTCAGAGATCACCTATTGTCCAAATCACCAACATAATCAAAATCTACATATCTGATTAACAATCCTCCATCTTTATTCTTTTCAAACAACAATCCCTTGTTAGTAGTACCTCTCAAATAATGCATGATCCATTTAACAGTATCCCAGTCAACCTTTCCAAGATTGGTCATGTACCCACTAACACTAACTGCATGTGCAATATCTGGGCCTGTGCACACCATCACATACATTAAGCAACCTACTGCACTAGGATAGGAATTTTCTCCATGCATTCCCTTTCTTTAGCATCCTCAGGATATCGATGCTTGCTTAATTGTATATGCTGCCCAAGAGGTGCTTCTCGATTTTCCACTACTCGTTGAACCTCTCAAGTACTTTCTCTATGTACTTGCTTTGTGATAGCCATAACTTAGTTTTGCATCTCTTCTGATTTCCATTCCAAGGATCTTGGCAACACAAAGATCCCTCATTTCGAATTCAAAAGTTAGCATGCTTTTCAAAGCAATAATTTTAGAACTATCTTTGGCAGCGATCAACATGTCATCAACAAAAAGAGTCAGCACAATAATCGAGCTATCATCATGTTTTTGGTAATAAGCACAAAAATCATATTTTGCTACGCATATATCCATGTTTAATCATGCAAGTATCAAACTTCTTGTTCCATTGTCTTGGAGACTTAAGTCTATAGAGTGACTTCAACTTGCATACATGATTCTCACGACCTTTAGCTACAAACCCTTTCAGATGTGAATATTCTCCTCCAAATAACCATGGAGAAATGTTGTTTCTGTTAAATTATATGTACTATATATATCTATCTATATATATATATATATAGATCATGACACATATTCATATGTCTATGTGTCTATCTATATATTTATAAATATATATATCTAAATATACATTACAAGGGGTAAATCTATCTTTTTACTTATTCACGCACATATGTACTTTTTTCCCTTCTTTTTACTTTTCCTTTTTTTCCTTCTTTTTCTTTTCTTCTTTTCTTCTTTTCTTTTTTTTTCTTTTTCTTTCTTTTCTTTTTCTTTTCTTTTTCTTATTAAATGGGCCCACCATATGGGACATTGGAGCTTCCAACGGTCATATTTATAACCGTTGGAAGGGCTCCAACGTCCCATATGGAGCCCTTCCAAAGGTGCCTCTTTGTCTATAAATAAAGGGGGTTTTCCCCTTGTAATGTAAGCTTCTTTGAAGCCATTCTTGAAGTGAAATATTTTTATTACTTCTCACTTTGTGTGTTTTCCACTTTTGTGGTTCATTGTATTTTCGCCCATTAGTGGCTACTTTGTATGTGTGTACGCACTTGCGTGGCTCGTAGAGATATCACATCTCTTAGCACTTTATTTCATGGTATCAGAGCAAAGTTGTAAAAAGCTTCATTGGACTTCTTTTGACAAGTAATATCTCTCCTCTCTTTTGCTTTCAATTTTCCTATGTTAAGGATGGCCGACAAGGATTCAAAAATTGATCTCTCATTTAAATTAAATGGGACTAATTATCGTATGTGGGCGGCCGCCATGGAAAATAATCTCAAAGGTAAAAAACTTGTGGGGTTATGTGTGTGGAACCATTCCGGAACCACAATTGAAACTCATTAAATTTGAAGGTAATGAGGAGAGAGCTTTGAATGAAGAAGAAAAAGAAAAGGTCATTCTTGAATTTTTCTTCTAAAATGGAAGATTGAGAAAGTGAGCATGCTAAAATATTAGCATGGTTCATGAATAATGTTGAGCTAAAGATTTGTGCCAATCTTGCCAAATTCAAGAAAGCCAATGAAGCTTGATTTTTTATGAAAAAGATGTAAACGCAACGTGATTTTGCTACACTTCTTTTTGCAAGAAAAAGTTAAAGAAACAAAGCAAGGTGATATGAGTATTAGGGACTATTTTAGTGCCCTATCCTCTTTATGGGATGAACTCATCCTTCTTGAACCTCAATGGGAAGGTAGTGCTATTGTCATGAGGCAAGAGCAAATGGAATGGAAAAAGAAAGATTTTTTCAATTTATTCATGGGCTTCGTCCCGAATTTGAGCAACTAAGAGGATCCCTCCTTCATAGGGCTTTCACTCACCTTAGTGATATCTTAGCCGACTTATGTCAAGAGGAGACTCGTTTGGCCTTAAAAAAGGAAGGTGATGAAGTTCATGCCCTGTCTAGACCCAGTAACAATGTTAAACCATATAAACTACCTCACTTTTGGAAAAATAATGGTGGAGGAAAAAAGATTGTGTGTCATCATTGTAATGAACAGGGCCATATTCGACCGGATTGCCCCAAGCTTAAGAAGAAAGTGGCTTTCGTTGGAGAGACTTCTCCAATCTCAAAGGAAGATTCAAAGAAATATGGAGACATTAAGGATTCCATTGCACATCTTACTGAAACTCTCCAACAATTCATGAGAATGAACTCCTCTACACCTTCCATTTCCGATGCTGCCATTTCCTCCATTCCAGGTATGACTTCTTGGATACTTGACTCAGGTGCCTCTTTCCATATGACTCCAAATGCATCGCTTTTATCAAAACCAAGTCTTAATTCCTTTAAATCATATGTTTTCATGGCCGATGGAACATCTTTAGATGTTGAAGGAATTGGAAACCTTGAAAAAGTTTATGGCCAAAATAAAGATTTTTTTGCTCCAAAAATAAGAATTATTCCAAAACTTAGTTTAAACCTTTTTTTTCATTTCTCAAATCACCGATTTTGAGTGTAGTGTCTCCTTCTCACCAACCCATTGCTATGTGCAGGATCTCCGGTCCGGGAAGCGGATTGGGCAAGGCCATAGAAGATGAGACCTATACTATATGGATTTTTTGTCTTTGCCATCCAAATATTTTTGTAACCATGTTCAATCTAAAGATATTGAGACTTGGCACAAGAGGCTTGGACATCCTAGTATCTCCAAGTTGTATCTTTTTCCTTTTTTGAAAAAATTTTGTAATATAAATACATTTACTTGCAATGATTGTATACTTGGAAAAATTCATTCGCTTCCGTATTCGCATAGTAGTTTTGTGTCAAAAAGACCCTTTGAACTTGTGCATTCCGATGTATGGGGACCAACACCCGTTATGTCCAAAGGAGGCTATTCTTACTATGTTGTCTTTATTGATGACTTTACTAGATACACATGGGTGTATATTATTAAAAATAAATCTGATGTCTTCTCTAATTTTAAAGAATTTAATATTCTTATTCAAAACCAATTCCAAAATAACATAGCTATTTTTAGATCCGATTCCGGATGTGAATACATGTCAAAAGATTTTCAAAATCACCTCAAACTAAACAGAATTATACACCAAAGATTTTGCCCAAAAACTCCACAACAAAATGGTTTTGCAAAAAGGAAACATAGGCATTTAATTGAGACTACAAGAACTCTTCTTGTCTCTAAAAGGGTTCCCAAAATTTTTTGGGCTGAAGCCATTCTCACCGCAACATATCTTATAAACCGTATGCCCTATTCTTCGTTAAAAAATGTTTCCCCTTTTAAAAAAATATTTAAAATTACTCCTGATTTTAATAGACTACGGATCTTTGGATGTAAATGTTTTGTTCTTATTTAATGACAAGACAAATTATCACCAAAAGCTCTTGAATGTGTATTCATTGGCTATGGTGAAAATAAAAAAGGGTATAGATGCTATGACATTCGAAATAATAAACTTTATGTTTCCCGAAATATAAACTTTATTGAGGAACAAAATGGTTTTGATATTCAAACATCTAAAGAAGACATTGATTACTCATTCTTATTTGACTTAGCACCTAGAAGTAAATCCCAAAGTGAAATTAGTTGTGATAATTCTTGTGATGGTACTTTACATCACGATAACATCCCTCAACATATTGATGATTCTCAAAATGAGAATCCTAATGAGATTAATGTGCATACCCGGCGGTTATGAACATCAAACTGCGTTTGAAAGATATTCCCAAGAATTCTCCTTAGAAGAACAAGTTGAAGATAACCAACTTAGGAGATCCTCTCGCAATAGTAGACCACCACAAAAAATTTTGTCTTATGAATCCATCTCTCCTAACCATAAAACATGTCTCATGATGATACACTCGTATCTTCTACATTTAAAGAAGCTAAGGACCATCCACATTGGATTGAAGCTATGAGAGTTGAATTAGAAGCACTAAACAAAGCCAAAACTTGGAGCATTATATAAGACAACCCTTGGGAAAAAAGCCAATTGGGTGTAGATGGGTATATAAAGTTAAAACCAAATGTGATGAAACTCTCAAAAGATATAAATCTCGGTTGGTTGCCAAGGGCTGCGCCCAAGAATACGGGATTGATTATGAAGAAACTTTTGCTCCAGTAGCTAGGATGACTAGCGTACGAATCTTAATTGCCTTAGCATCCATTAAACAATGGCCTATCTTTCAACTTGATGTTAAAAATGCATTCTTGAACAAAAATCTATGTGAAGAAGTCTTTATGGATCCTCCGCCAGGTCATGAAATTGGAAAAGGAAATATTCTTAAATTAAACAAAGCACTTTATTATCTTAAACAAGCACCAAAAGCTTGGCATGATTTATTTAGCAAAGTAGTCGTTGATAATGGTTTTTCTTCTTGTTATACTGATACTGCTTTGTTTGTTAAGTCTTCAAAGGAACATATAACTATCTTGTTACTATATGTGGATGATATGATCATCACCGGTAACGATAAAAAGGGTATTGAACTTATTAAAAATATCCTAAAAGGAAACTTTGATATTTCTGACCTCGGTTTTCTCAGGTATTTTTTAGGAATTGAAGTTGCATACTCTCCAAGGGGGTATGTCCTCTCTCAGATGAAGCTTGCATCCGATGTCATTGATCGATCTGGGCTAACAGATGACAAGTGGAAACTCCAGAAATGATCAATGCCAAGATGAGAGCCAATGATGGCACTCCATTAGCAGATCCCACTCCTTATCGTCAGTTAATTGGGTCACTAACATAATTATCTATCACCAAGCCCGATATCTCTCATGTTGTTCATAGTGCAAGCCAATTCCAGACTGCTCCTACAACCATTCACATGGCCGCAGTCACGAGGATCATCAGATACTTAAAGAACACCATAACAAAAGGCTTATTCTTATCATCTTCCTCATCTCTTAATTTACTTGCTTATATTGACTCTGATTGGGAGGGCAACCCCGATGATCGTATTTCCATCACAGGTTATTGTGTATTTCTTGGAAAGTCACTCATATCTTGGAGATGTAAGAAGCAACAGAAAGTATCTCTTTCTTCTACAAAGGCAGAATATCGGGCGATGGCTATAACCACTACTGAACTTATTTGGTTAAGAAGCTTGCTTAAAGATATGGGCATTTCATTCTCCACTCCTTCGAAGCTGTGTTGCGACAACAAGAGTGCTATTTACATTGCCACCAATCACACCTTCAACGAACGAACAAAGCACATAGAGATGGACTGCCATTATATTTGTGATGAGTTCTTAAGAGGTACCATTCAACTTCCATATGTTCCCACCGAGTACCAGCTAGAGGATTTCTTCACCAAAGCTCTGCCATCGCCTCGATTCTACTTCCTCCTTAGCAAACTCTCGGTGATCTCACCGTGTGTTTGAGGGGGGGTGTTAAATTATATGTACTATATATATCTATATCTATATATATATATATCATGACACATATTCATATATATATGTCTATGTGTCTATCTATATATTCATAAATATATATATATATATATTTTGTAATACTCATTAGGGGTAAATCTATCTTTTTACTTATTCACGCACATATGTACTTTTCCCCTTCTTTTTACTTTTACTTTTTTTCTTTCTTTTTCTTTTCTTCTTTTTCTTTTCTTCTTTTTTCTTTTTCTTTCTTTTCTTTTTCTTTTCTTTTTCTTTTCTTTTTCTTATTAAATGGGCCCACCATATGGGACGTTGGAAGGGCTCCAACGTCCCATATGGAGCCCTTCCAAAGGTGCCTCTTCGTCTATAAATAAAGGGGGTTTTCCCCTTGTAATGTAAGCTTCTTTGAAGCCATTCTTGAAGTGAAATACTTTTATTCCTTCTCACTTTGTGTGTTTTCCACTTTTATGGTTCATTGTATTTTTGCCCATTAGTGGCTACTTTGTATGTGTGTATGCGGTTGCGTGGCTCGTAGAGATATCGCATCTCTTCCTTAGCATTTCATTTCAGTTTCAACATCCATCTGCTCTAGTTGTAAATCAAATATGTACACTAGAGCAAGCAACATACAAATAGAAGTATGTTTGACAACCGGAAAGAATACCTCATGATAGTCGATGTTTTCGTTTTATGAATATCCCTTTTGAACCAACCTTGCTTTATACTTTTGAGGTTCTCCATCTCGAGGTGTTTCTTTCTTTTGAAACATCCATTTGCACCCAATAGTTTTCTTTCCTTTAGGAAGTTATATCAAATCCCATATGTTGTTCTTAAATAGGGAATCCACCTCATCCCTCATGCTCCAACTTCAATCACTTCTTGAAAAGTACATGGATCATCAGATCTTATTGATAGGCCATATGTAGCCATATCATCTTGCCTATAGCGAATAGGTGATTGGATCTTCCTTCTGGGTCGGTTCTTAGCAATTGAGTATGGCATCTCCTCTAATTGTTGTTGGACCTCTTTATGTGACTCAACCTATGAAGGTTCTGGTATTGGTATCCTTTCATCCTTTATATTCTGCACTTTTAGCTCCACTTGCATCAGAGGTTTATTATTCTCCTGATTTTAAATCTCCTCTTTATTCAACCTTAACATGGAGTTCTCATCGAAGATCATATCACGGCTAAGTACGATCCTTTTAACAATAGGATCCCAAAGCTTATAGCCCATGACTCCCTTTTTATATCCCATGAAAATGCATTGACGTAATTTTGGGTTTAACTTGCTGTGTTGTCCAACCTACACATAAACATAAGTAGCACACCTAAAGATCTTCAAGTTGAAATAGTCTACAGGTCTACATATCCAAACTTCTTCAGGAGTCGTGAAATTGTCAAGTGCAGTAGAAGGTAATCGATTAATCAAATATGTTGTGTTAATCGCCTAAGCCCAAATTTCCATCCCAAGCCTAACACACAACATCATGCACCTAGCTCTTTCCAGTAATGTGCAATTCATCCTTTTTGCCACTCCATTTTGCTGAGGAGTCCCCAGAATTATTAAATATTGTGTGATCCTTTCTCTCCTGCAAAAGCTCTTGAATTCATATGATGCGAATTCTTCGCCATTATCAGTTCTTAGGTGATGTTTGTCGGTCTGCTTTTGAACTTCTACTTTCTATTCTTTAAACTTCACAAATACCTAGACCTTTCACGAATAATCATCGATAAACGATACAAAATATTCAGCACCGCCTTTGGACTTCACCAGAGCAAGTCTCCATACGTCTACATGATGTACTCAAGAGGGTACATAGTTCAATAAACACTGGTATGGAATCTAACTTTGTATTGTTGGCCAGTGGCCACATTTTTTTTTGAAGAACACATGTTTAGCATGTAATCTTTATGAACCCACCATTAGTTTGGTAGTCAACCTTCACAAACTCACTATGGGGTTGGTAGCTAACCTTCACCCACCTACCAAGGGTGGGTTGGTGAAGGGAAAATGGATCTTTAAATGAGATCATCACTCTCAATTGAGTGTGTTTGAGAGTTAGTGACCTCATTTGGGAGCTTGCTTGGGGTAACCTTCGCATATTTGGTACATAAGATCTCATTAGTTGTTTAAGGGATGAGTTACATCAGTTTGATCTTGGGAGACTATGTCTTTCAAGTGTTAATCTCCTTATGCTTAAGAGTGTGTTTGATAGCAATGGTAAAATGTCTCCTCTGACTTTTTCCCCTGATTTTGAGGTGGGATTCATGCGCAAATCAGACACAATAAATTTCTCCCACAAAACTGAGAGTTTTTATCTCTAAAATGTGGGGGGAGCTTCACCACTGCTGGCATCTCCTCCACCTGAGGTATTTCTCCTCGTCCTCTTCCTTTCTTCCTTCTTTCTTTCTTCTTCTTCTTCTTTTTCTTCTTCTCTCTCTCTCTACCCTTGTCCCTCCATCACCTCCTCTATCTCTCTGTCTGGGTTTCCCTTCACCTGTGCCTCTCTGCAACTCACCTGTGTCTCCTGCATAATCAAACATGACATTATTTTTTGAAGATTTTTTTTTTGCTGCCAAACACCAAAAAAATGACTTTTTATCATTAAAAAACTCTAGGGAAACTTTTCCTGGATGTTTTATCACTAATAAATTATCTCGACTATTAAACCCACCCTAAAGGGAGGTGTCACCACCAAGTGTTGTGTTTGCTCTTCTAATATGAGATATTATATTTTGTTATCTTCTGCATTAAAATCATCTATGGTTCTCCCCATGGATATAGGCAACTTGTCAAACCACATAAATATGGTGTATCTTTGGGTGTGTGTTGTTTCATCCATTAGTCTTGATATTTTCTTACTTGTCTTCTCTATTGGATCCAAACTCTATTACACTTTCAATTATGCCTACATTAGAGGGTTGGGCACCAAACTTAAAAGGCAAGGCTATCTGAAACATCTCATAAGGCAAGATAGCCAATCCAAGATTGGTATTTTTGAAAATAATAGGTTGTTTACCCAGCACCTTCCTATCACGATTGTTAGCTTCCATATCATCGGAATCTGTCATCTGACCGGATTCTGGTGGCTGAGAAGGTGGATTCTGATCAGCCACAAGCTCCTCCTCCATCGTATTTGATTGCATCCAACAAGCCAATGAAATGTCATCCACCTCCATGGTCCTTTTAATTTTCACTCTATCTGCATCATTCTGACCTGACACATGATCTTGAAACTCCTCCACTACCATTGCATCATGCTGCAAGATGAAGAACTTACTGTCGACCTCCTTTTCTTTGCTCGATGAGTCTTTTTTATGCCACACCTTCTTAGACTTTACCATCTTCCACTCACCACTTGATTCTGAAGTTTTAACCTCTTCTTGTGTCTTAGGCACGCACCTTTCTGGTGATAAGTAGATCCACAATGAGAGCAAAACGTAATCATACACTCATATTCCACCACTTGAACAAAATTCCCATTGTTTTGAATCTCAACCTTTATCTCTCGGATAGAGACAAATGAAGTAGGAACTTCGATGCATATACGAGCAAATGCTAATCTTTGTAAACTCTTGTAACTGCATCAATCTCCAACAGTTTACCTCCCAAATATTTAGCCACACCAAGAAATAAGTCTAAAGTCCACAGCTCCATTGACAGATCTGGCATCCGACCCCACACGGGAGCTGTACTAGTGACTTCAAGTTTCCATGGCATACCTGGTTTCCACTGATTCAACAGTAATGTTCGTCATGCCAGTTTCCAAACTCTACTCCTTAAAACATATTGCAAATCATCTTCATTGCTGAAGTGAATAAGAAACAAGCCATTCTTTCTAGACAATAATTTGATATTCTCGATCTGATGCCATAACTTGCTCAGAACTGTGAATATGAACTGAAAATCCAAACACTTTTAATCTCTACCTCCTGCAAACCCTCCCATCAAAATGCAAGAGAGTGGTTTAACCATCTCTTCATACTGCTTTACTAACACAAACAACCCCATCATCCACATGTGATTCATCTTCTCCCTGTAGTCCACAGGATCCCAAGGTCGAGAACATGCACTCGACGAGCAACCGACTCCTCTCCTTCCCCCTCCCAAACCCAGACATCCTTCCCCTCTTCCAGTATCAACCCTATCATATACTACCTATCAGATTTTCAGATTCGTTTGTGTATATTCAAATCTACCAGTTTAAGAAAGTCTAATAATCATGTTGATTTACATATTCTGTTTCATCATACTTCCATTCTCTGCTTTGATAGATCATGCAATATGCACTGTCCAGCTAGTACCTAACAGTCTATCGACTCTATCCACATATATTGTGTTATAATACCTAAAAATAATTTGGTTGCTGTTGTTTCATCCGCAGCATATTATACTGCAGAATTCGTTATATGTTCTGATCTCTGCTTAATCATCATATATTATATGTTCATATGGTATATGAAAAATCATCATAACCTAAGCATAGAATCTGATGCTATTTTCTGTCTCACAAAAGCATGCATAGAATGTCTCCTATGTAAGTCCCTTGCACACCAACAATGTCTGAAAGAGCAAATTTAAGAGACAGGTCCCTGAATCTAGAGTATAGGCTCTAGTCATGCGTATAAGTGGCATGTAGATCCAATTGTAATGAATACAGGATCCGTGTATGCATGAAGCACAAGTAAACAGGTAGCATCTTCAGTTCTTCACCATATCTATTGCAATGCATGTCACAACACCAAGAAAAAAAAACCCTACAAACATATATAGGAAGACCAGTATAAGTAAATAGTGACAATATGCCAGTATTAACATGAAGCACCAAATAAATATAAAAGATATAAGAGAAACACTAGGAATGTCAGAATCACTACCATATATAAGATTAGGATTTATATCACGGAGTCTCTTAACAACTTGCAATATGGTGTCTAGAAAGGAAGCTGATCCAATATAACCTACAAGCATTTGACAATTAGGCAAACATGAATGAATTTATATGGTGCCAAGCATGCATTTGATGAAAGCCATAATCTGGAATGATTCATCTAAAAAAAATTAAAGCATGTAATTGCGATGCTGTAAATCAAAATTTGGAACAGTGTGCAAGACACTGTTTGCTCACCATCAAATTCAGAAGTTTGTAAACATTAAGACCTTGGAAATTTCATGCAGGAAGGAAAAACAATTAGATGATGATCAATAAAATTCAATAAAAAAAGGAGAATCCATGCATGTAGCAAAAAGGAATATGGTTCCGCTGCAAGACAAATACTTGAGAAACACCAATCTTAATACTTCTTAAAGATGGATATTGTGCAAAATATTGACACAGATATCTTTTTTTTAATGACATGCAATGTATTATGATATACATGTTAAAAATATGCTTTAGACTTTTTAATTGAGGGAAAGATCCCATCACGCACAAGAGAGAGAGAGAGAGAGAGATTAGGAAAGCCACCTATAAGAGGATCCTATGGATATATGAGAGTGGGCAGTTTAGAAAGTTTTTTTTTGTTGGATAATCAAGTAGGCAGTTTAGAAAGTTATCTATATGTATAATATTAAATTATCAAAAAATAGAGAGAGAGGGAGACATAAAAGCATATCAATTATTAACAAAAATCAATTAAATTATAGATCATTTTCAAGTTAAAGATTGTGTATAACTGTATGTGAATGTGTCTTATGTGCATGTATGTGACCCATTTGTAAGAACAGGCCATTCTCTAGTATAAGGGAAACTTAATCAGCATATTCAACTAACTAGTCAAACCTACCCTCCCAAAAGAAGTGTCTACATCAAATAAGAAACGTAATTAGGCATTTTAGATTTAAAATGTTCAGACATATTTAGGCAAGTTAAACATATAAATTTTATTTTCTTAAACCAGAAAAAAAATTAAAGACACGATCTTTCATGACATTTTGAAAGTAATACAAGCAAATCAAGTTTGTACATACCATAATTCAGCTTGTGTCGATACAACAGGACACTTGGACACACCAGGGCACTTCATGGATGCAATCAAACCAATGTAGGACACAGCCACACTGTCTAACTTATCTATTTTCTTTTATGATCTTGGTTATTTATTTTGTATTCACTCTCATTATTTTTCTTTTAAAATTTGACATCGATTATATTATGTTTCAATTACAACTAAGTTCCATTATTTGATGTTTTTAATCATAGTGATTTAGAATTGGTATTCAAGAGTTTGCACTTGAAATGATATTCACATTTTATTGCTTTAGGTTAAGAATTATCTATATCAACACACACACATGCATGCACCCACGCCTACGCGTGCACACAAACACACAACATATGTGTGTATCATTGTTTGATAATGTTAAATTGTATGTGTATTTGTATGTATATATATATATATATATATTTCTGTTCATGTAAACTGAAATACCCATCATGTAATAACCGAAAATTTTTCGTGTATTTTCTTTTATAAAATAATGCAAAATGTGCAAATGGGCCTAGGATCCGTATTTCGGATCCAGGACCCATAAGGGGGCATATATATAGTTAATATCATATATATATATATAAAAAGAAATAATAAATATAAAAATTTAGTGCAGAGATCTACAGTTGGATCCATTTGGATCCAACTTGTGGATCCACATTGTTGGTAAGACACGGATCCACACCGCAATGGGGTGTCGCGGATCCAGACTGTGTCTGGATCCCGGGTCTCGGTCTCGAACCCGGGCCACGCCCCCCCTAGCAGGTAAGTAACGAAAAAACAAAACAAAAAAACAAACAAACATATGAGGCAACCCGATACGGGTTGCCCGATAAAAACGACAGGGGTAGGGTTCAGAGTGAACCCTAATCCCCGCAGGGCGAAATCGCAAAGGGGGAGGGGCGCTGGAGCGCAACCGCCAGATGATGGAAGGGGAGCTCCTTCCTTTTTGGGAGACCCCACTTCTACAAAAGGGGCCTCCCTATTCCTCCTCTCTCCCTGTCCCTCTCAGCCTGAGCTCGGCAGTGGCGACACCGGCTCTCTCTTGTCTGGTCTCTCTCATATCTCTCATTCTTTCCCCCTTCTCCTGTCCTTTCCCTTCCGTGCGGCAATCACTGACGCAGGCCGACGAAGCCAGTCCCCCAGCGGAGCAACCGACGCCGGCACAAAAATCCCCTCCACGGTGTCGAAGCAGTCGAGGCCGGTGGAATCGCTCTCCTTCTCACGATAGCCGCAACCCTCAAACGCCGATTTTGAGGTACGGGTTCTTTTTCTGGTTTAAATAAAAACAAAGGCATGGATTTGCATTCCATGCAATGATTTGGTAAAAAAAAATTTGGGGTAGGGGTCTGTGATCTCTGAGGTAGGGTTGGTATGATTTGTCTTAGTTGGGAGTTTCGGATTTTAGGGTAGTATATGATACATTAATTTTTCTTGCTCTATGAGGTCCAAATTCATGGTTTAAACCTGTTTCCAGCTTAAAGGTATTTAGATTTTTACTTCAGCATATTTCAATACATTCTTTTTTATTTGAAATTCTGTTTAGACCATACAGTTCAATGGAAGCCTAAGATTTTATTTTGCTAAATGTTGGTGATTATACTTGTATCTAACCAGATTGGTTACTTGTGTGCATATATTAGCCGCCTACTCTTTTTGTATTCGGACTATTTGATGAAAGGGTATTTGTTCCTTGCTTAGGGTTGATAACATAGTTGAGATGCAATCCAACAACTTAGAGTTCAATCAAGAAATTGATAGAACAGTCAAACTTACATGATTATGTTTTTGTTTAGGGGGCTCATGGTATTATCATTTTATTCTCATATGAAAAGAGATCTGTTTCCATACCTTCTGCTGTATATCATATCTGATCCCAGGGCATTCCAGTGACGTCTGGTTGATATGGGGCATGATTGTAGAGGTTGACTGTAACGCCCCAAAATTTCGACTTGTGATTTCGAAAACCTCATCGAAAAACCTTTCAAAGATTTAAAGTTTAATATTTAAAAACAACAGCGGAAGACATTTTAGAAAGGGACACAAGTCAACAATCCTGGGTACGTTAGCTGAAAAACCATCATTCACATGTACAACATCTTAAAGGAATTTAAGAAATAAAGCAATCGATTAAAATCTGTAGTTTATTACAAAATGGGTCTTTTATTCCAAAGTTCAATAAATCTAAGAAAAACTCCAAAAAAGTCCCAGAGCCGATCCGCCAGCAGAAAGGAAATGAATCTTGATCCACGTTGCACCACGCCATCGGCCGCCAGTGAAGTCCTACTCCTCACCTGCCCATGAAATGGGTCAGTTTCATAACAAACTAGTAGGTGCACGAGTAGAATGAAAAATAAAACAGGACATTCATAAGATAATTATGATATTTAAGCAGTTAAAGCAGTTGTAGTCTATTCTAGCAAATGTAATAAGTGCAAAGAGAAGCAGTGTAAGTCTCAGTCATCTATATCTATTCATGAATATCTTATTTAAGTTCTGATATTAACTGGCCTGTGGGTACGCACAGACGCGAAACGTAGAAACAGCCGAGACCAATCCGGGGGTTTATTATGTCAGGTGTTTTCATTAACCCGGATGACTGACTGAGTCCGCTCCTAAGGGGACGGTCAGTGACCAAGAGAGTAAATCCCCAAAGGCATTCGTGGCCCATGGATGCATCCAACTTCTGCAGAAGTGCCTGGGAGTTACCACCTAGGATAATTTATGGTAATCCCAATTCCCCTAACTCCGATGACTGGGGAAAACCGAGTCTTTTGCTCGTGGGGTGGTTGTTAACAACCTGTTCATCGGAGTCTTTGTACCATCCATCCTCTCCCTTGATGAACCGTGAAGATCGGATGGGTACGACGGGGGTTTCTTAACCGTCGTCCCATCCTATATGCTCTGGTCCATTAGACCCACTCGAGCATCTTGCCTGTGAAGGCGAAAAGGTCACCATTTTATGTGATCTCAGCATTTTGCTAATAGCATTCATCGAGGTTGCCACAACCTCATCATCCCACCATCGTAACCCACATGGGACGGACTTGTCCAAAAGTACGATCGTACCTTCCTAGAGGTACAATTACGATGAGAGGCAACATAATGGTTTATGACTCTTTTGTTTCCTACATGACATGTTTTGCTTTTCTGAGCAATTTGGCCCGTGAAGGCCGATATTATCACATCAAAACCAATAAAGTGTAAATTTCATACTTCAATACACTCCATGATCTTACATAAAATTCATATCGTACCTGCCTTAAGGTTCGATTACAACAGCAATTGCAGTGCATTCTGAGTCTATTCACAAATTCTACCTTAAGTATGCAGACTCAAAGGAGTAATCATGCAAAATAGACAATTATCAGATAAGTAATCCTACACGTAAACAGGCATGCCAATTAAACTACTTGATGAGTCTACCCAAAGAATTTACATTATGCAATTTCAAAAGAATCACAAAGAGTAAACTTTGACCAGTCAATATTTCTTCAGATACACAAGTATGCAAAACAACTATTCTATCTCAGAAGTCTTATTTTATCTTGTTCATACATACTATTCGTGCGACTTTCCCCTACCTCGGGATGTCTTGCAGCTGCGTGCGTCTACGCGTGTAGATGATACGAGGCTCGGGCCGCGGAGCCAGAGCGAGGGTCCGATGCGAGGTCTGCAACAGTGCTATGTTAATAATAATGCGGAGCAAAAGAAGGACAATCCTGTCTATAGGAAAAAGAGAGGCAACAGAGGTGTGCCCCTGCTGGCCGAAAACAGACAAGCGGTGGGGGAACAAGCCCCAGCCTAAACATAGCGCAGTGGCAGGGGGTCACCCCTGCCGACGGCCACCAAGTGGCAGGGGCTGAGCCCCTGCCAACGGCACACAGTGGCAGGGGCTGAGCCCCTGCCGACCGCAGGGGCCACCGGTCCCCTGCCGACACTCCGGCGATTCGCAGAGGGAGACGGGGACGACAGGGGCCGCGTAGGCCACCTGTCGGGGCCATGGCGACACAGAGAGGCGGTGGGAGGCCGCGGCAGTGGCTGTGAGCCACCTGCCGGCCTCCCGGCGAGGTGACAGGGAGGGGGGTCGCAGGGGCCTCAGGTCCCCTGCCGGCACCCTGGCGATCCCCAGCGAGAGAAGGGGACGACAGGGGCTGCGCAAGCCACCTATCGGGGCCCCGATGGTACAGGGAGGCAGTGGGAGGCCTGCGGCAGCGGCTGTGAGCCTGCCGGCCTCCCGGCGAGGTGACAAGGAGGGGAGTGAGGAAGAAAAGAGGGAGGAGAAGAGAAGAACGGCATACCTGGGGGGGGGGGTTCCCGGCGTCGGCGGCAGGCGCAGCAGGGAAGGAGACCGGCGAGGGGGGGGAAAGCTCGAGAGGGCTGCGAGAGGGGGGCGAGACTCCCCTCGCCCTCCAACCTCTCTCTTAAAGGCGAAGGGGGGCACCAGAAGGGGAAACCCCTGGTGGGTTTCCCAAATCTTCCCGCAAGAGAAGGGGGAGAAGGGGGGTGGGTAGCGGCGCCCGAATGCTCGGGTTTTTCTTAAAACCCTAACATAAAAAGGGGCCCGGGTCGGGTCCGGACCCGACCCGGCCCGGGTCCAAACAGATTTTTTTTTTTTTATGGGATTTTACATCCTTCCCCTCTTAAAAGAATTTCGTCCGCGAAATATCTATTACCTTGAAGAATCAAAAAACAGGTCAGGATATTTTTCCCTGATATCGCTCTCAGGTTCCCAAGTACATTCGTCAATCCCATGATGTTGCCACCGAACCTTTACAAATGATATGGTCTTTGATCTAAGCACTTGGTCACGACGGTCGATGATCTCCACTGGTCTTTCTTCGAAAGTCAAGTCCCCTCTAATGTCCACATCATCATAATGAATGATATGCGATGGATCGTGAACATACTTCCTCAACATGGATACGTGAAAAACATTATGGATCTGATCATACTGCGGAGGTAACGCCACGCGATAAGCTGCTTCTCCAATTCGCTCCAGGATTTCGAATGGTCCGACGTATCTAGGACTCAGCTTTCCCTTCTTCCCGAACCGAAATACGCTCTTCGTCGGAGATACCTTAACAAAAACCATCTCACCAATATCGAACGTAAGCTCTCGTCGGCGTCTATCTGCATAGCTCTTCTGCCGACTCTGAGCGGTACGGAGTCGTTCCCGAATCATCTGCACTTGTTGAGTATAGTGTTGCAAGACTATAGGTGCCTCCAATTTTCGCTCGCCAACCTCGTCCCAGTAAACAGGTGATCGACATGGCCTCCCATACAAAGCTTCGTATGGGGCCATCCCGATGCTCGCATGATAGCTGTTGTTATACGCGAACTCCGCCAAACTGATGTGGGAATCCCACTCTCCCTTCCAGTCCATCATACAGGCTCGAAGCATGTCTTCCAAGGTTTGAATCGTACGCTCCGACTGCCGGTCCGTCTGAGGGTGAAATGCAGTACTAAACTTTAACTTTGTGCCCAACGCCAACTGAAGTTGTCCCCAAAACCTTGAAGTGAATCTAGGATCACGATCGGAGATAATCGAGACTGCAACACCGTGCAATCTCACAATCTCTCTAACATAGAGATCAGCAAGACTATCTAACGATTGGTTGAGACGGATAGGTAGAAAGTGAGCCGTCTTGGTGAGTCTATCTACGATCACCCAAATCGCGTCATGCTTCCTCCGCGTCCTCGGAAGACCGACTATAAAGTCCATGGTAACATCTTCCCACTTCCATAGAGGGATCTCTATCTGCTGCATGACCCCACCGGGTCTCTGGTGCTCGATCTTGATTTGCTGACACGTTAAACACTTCGAGACATACTCAGCCACGTCTCGCTTCATACCGTTCCACCAATAACTGCGTTGCAGGTCCTTGAACATCTTCGTGCTACCCGGGTGAATTGTGTACCTAGACTTGTGGGCTTCCGCAAGAACTTCATCTCGAAGAACCGGGTCATCAGGAACCCAAAGGCGCTCCCTCAACCATATACTTCCATCCTCCTTCAGACGAAAAGGTGTATCTGCCAATATCGCTTGAGCCTTCAACTTTTCGTAGCGTGCATCCGTTTTCTGTCCATTGATGATCCTCGCAAGCAGCTCAGGTTGAGCAACAAGGTGAGATAAGCCGATTAAACCTTGAGTGACCGCGAAAGGTTCCCATGAGGCTAGGTCTTCGACCAACCTCCATCCAGCAAATAAAGCATTAATCGAAACTTCCGGTGCTTTGCGGCTGAGAGCATCAGCCACAACGTTCGCCTTTCCTGGGTGGTAGGAGAGGGTGAAGTCGTAATCCTTGAGGAATTCAAGCCAACGTCGTTGTCTCATATTCAATTCCTTCTGTGAAAATAGGTACTTAAGGCTCTTATGATCGGTGAATGCTTCAAACTGCTCCCCATACAAGTAATGTCGCCATATCTTTAGTGCGAACACCACCGCAGCTAACTCTAAATCATGAGTTGGGTAGTTCTTCTCGTGAATTTTAAGTTGTCGAGAAGCGTAAGCGATCACCTTCCCATTCTGCATCAGCACGGCCCCTAGGCCTGACCCAGAGGCATCGGTATAAATCACGAACCCGCCCTTACCAGAAGGTAAGGTCAAAATAGGAGCACTGGTAAGTCACTCCTTCAACAACTGGAAACTCGCCTCGCACTTCTCGTCCCATAAGAATTTAGCCTCTTTCTTCAGTAACTTTGTCAGGGGTAACGCAATTTTAGAAAAATCCTGAATGAATCTTCGGTAGTAACCTGCTAGTCCAAGGAAACTCCTGATATCACGCGCGTTCTTTGGTTGTTGCCAACCAAGCACAGCCTCCACCTTTGCAGGGTCCACGGACACTCCTTCTTTAGAAATAACGTGTCCCAGAAACATGACTTCCTCGAGCCAGAATTCACATTTAGAGAACTTGGCAAACAACTGTTCCTTTCGCAAGGTTTCTAACACAACGGTTAGGTGCTCTCGATGTTGCTCTCGACTTTCTGAGTACACCAAGATGTCGTCGATGAACACGATCACGAAGGTGTCCAAAAATGGCTTGAACACCCTATTCATCAAGTCCATGAAAGCTGCGGGGGCATTGGTCAGTCCGAACGGCATGACTGTGAACTCGTAATGTCCGTATCTCGTCCGAAAGGCCGTCTTAGGAATATCCTCATTCCTAATCCTGAGCTGATGATATCCAGACCTAAGATCGATTTTCGAGAAAACCTTGGCCTTCTGCAACTGATCGAACAAGTCTTCGATACGCGGCAATGGGTACTTGTTTTTTTATTGTGGCCTGGTTGAGCATTCGATAGTCGATACACAACTGCAAGGTCCCGTCCTTCTTCTTCACGAAGAGCACAGGAGCTCCCCAAGGAGAAACGCTGGGGCGAATGAATCCCTGATCCAACAACTCCTGCAACTGCTTCTTCAGCTCCTCAAGCTCAGCTGGCGCCATCCTGTAGGGTGCTTTGGAGATTGGTGTCGTACCTGGTAGCAATTCAATATTGAATTCTACCTCACGAGACGGTGGAAGTCCCGACAGCTCTTTAGGAAAAACGTCGGGGTAATCGCGAACAACATCTAGCTCACTGATGGGAATGGGCATTGGATCTGACTGGATAACACTAACCAAAAAGGCAGTGCATCCCTTCCGCAAAAAGTTCTGTGCCTTAAGTGCCGAGATCATCCGGCTTGCTCGAACAGGTCTGGGAATTCTGAATTCTACTCTCGAAGAGCCTGGAGGTGATAAAACGATCTTGCCATCACGGCAAAAGATCTTGGCATGATACTTGTGCAACCAATCCATGCCTAGGATGACGTCAAATTCAGTCATCTCCAGCAGGATAGCACAAGCAGGCAAGTGCCGCTCTGCCACAACTACGTCCAATTCAGGTATGAAAGTGGTGCAAACCGTGTTCTTCCCAACGGGGTTATACACGTCTAATGCATTAACAAGCGTTTTTACCGTTATATGCAATTGTTTTACGAATTTTACTGAAACAAACGAATGTGTGGCACCACAATCAAAGAGTGCAAAAGCTGCTTGATCAGCAACAAGAACGGTACCTTGAACGAGATCCCCTTTGGTCAATTGATCGACCGTGGCTGCATAAACTCGACCCGGCTCTCTGCCACTGCTTGGTTGTGCTCGCTGTTGTTGCTGATGAGGTGGTCGAGGAGGCTGAGATACGTTGCCGGTTCGCTTGAGGTCATCTGCTGCTTTCTTCCGGCAGTCGCGTATGAAATGGCCCATCTTGCCACAGTATAGGCATCCGCCAGTGTCCCGCGGACAAGATTGTCCCACATGAGGCCTCTTGCACCTGGGGCAGTTATCACTCGACGGTTGCCTGGGTGGTGGAGGGCCCTGTTGTCGCTGGCGTTTTGCTGGAGGAAACTGTTTCTTCCCTGCTTCAGTCTTCTCTGGGAAAGGTGGTCGTTGCCCTGGGCCGCCGGAAAATGTCTTCTTCTGCTCACCACCTGACGCGGTTGACTTCTTGGCTTGCACACTTTTTGAACGCTCTCAATCCTCGTTCAGTAGGGTGGCTGCTGCTACTGCCGCAGGAAAAGTCGCGGGCATGCTGGTGAGAACCCTATGCCTGAGTCCTTCCTTCAGTCCGCGAATAAACTTCCCGGCACGCTCATAATCATCCTCGAATAGGTGAGGACAATAGCGCTCCAACCGTTGAAATTTGGCGATATAATCGTTCAAACTTAAGCTGCCCTGGCACAGCTCCAGAAATTCCACCTTCTTCTTTTCCCTCGCATGAGGAGGGAAATAGTTTCCGAGGAAAACCCTTCGGAAGGCCTCCCACGGAATCACCTCAGCACCCGGAAACTGCACCTCCCGCGTAGTGTCCCACCATTCTCGAGCGTCGTCCTTCAAACGAAAGGACCCGAACATCGTCTTCTTATCATCAGGAACGGACAACACTTGGAACACCCGTTCCACCTCTTTAACCCAACTCTCCGCCAAGTCAGGATCAACCTTGCCCGAGAAAGTAGGAGGGTCTAGCTTCAGAAATTTCTCATATGTGGCGGTTGGTGCATTCCCAGCAAGGGAACCCGGATCCTGATGGGGACGACCCTGGTTACGAATCGCCTCAGCTAAGAAGTTGAGGGTATCCATCATGAATCCCCTCTGTTCACGCAACTCATCGGCCATGCTGTGGCTTGAGTTTCCCGCCATCCTTAAAAGCAACCAAGATAAAAATCAAAAATACTGAAGACGTACCAGTAGGCATAAGTATAGAAACAAAGGCAATAACATAAATCTTTATTCCGAGAGTCAAATATTTAGAATCCAACTGTGCTGGTACATAAGCAAAAGTTATATTCCGCAGTTATAAATGAGTTCACAGACTCCAACAAAACTGGGTGCGTGCTACCTCCCCTTAGGGACGACTAGAGTACTTCCTAAAATATTCCCTTCTATTGCCTGTGCGCCTGAATCTGCGCTTAGGGGTGAAGGGAAGTGGCTCATCGTAGGAGGGCTCCTGCCCGTAAAGGGGCGTCGCCGGAGTA
Source organism: Nuphar pumila (assembly GCF_984573655.1). NCBI lineage: Eukaryota > Viridiplantae > Streptophyta > Magnoliopsida > Nymphaeales > Nymphaeaceae > Nuphar > Nuphar pumila. The sequence goes on along the minus strand of NC_143263.1, from coordinate 82,431,795 downwards.
TATTCCGGTGAGCCAAGGCTATAATCTGAAGAATCCGTCGCAGGTGTATATGTGGGTGATACACCGCCCACTGGGTCTGCCGGAGGTGGCGGTTGCTCCCCGGCAGTCGAAATTGCGATCTTGTCGTCATGCTCAGCCTTGTGGAAGCAAGCATCCATGGTGTGGCCTGTTTCTCCGCAGAAACCACACTCCTCTGCTAACTCAGGGGGAACAAAATCTCCCGATGACTCCTGTGGTGTCTGATGGTGCACCCGAATGTGTGAAGGCACGAAACCACCTTCTCGAGTATGCACTTCAGCCCATGCTGTTGCCAAGGGTATCTGGTAGGCGATCGGTAGTGAGAAGCCTTGCTCATCCGTAAAAATGGGTAGAGGAGGGCGGTTAGCCCAGTAACCAGCCCCGAACATCTCACGTCCGCCCCTCCCCCTTACGGAACGACCACGTACACTACGCGTGCTCCTACCGCGAATATCATTAAAACCAGTAACTGGATCCATATATCCAACGGTACTACGAATAAGACAAGAATATCATTTAGTCAAAACATGCTATGAAATATCAAAGGTTTACTTACAGCGCGATGGGATGCTCAATAGTCAAGATTCACTTCTTTCTGATCTGGCTCTGATACCAAGTTGTAACGCCCCAAAATTTCGACTTGTGATTTCGAAAACCTCATCGAAAAACCTTTCAAAGATTTAAAGTTTAATATTTAAAAACAACAGCGGAAGACATTTTAGAAAGGGACACAAGTCAACAATCCTGGGTACGTTAGCTGAAAAACCATCATTCACATGTACAACATCTTAAAGGAATTTAAGAAATAAAGCAATCGATTAAAATCTGTAGTTTATTACAAAATGGGTCTTTTATTCCAAAGTTCAATAAATCTAAGAAAAACTCCAAAAAGTCCCAGAGCCGATCCGCCAGCAGAAAAGAAATGAATCTTGATCCACGTTGCACCACGCCATCGGCCGCCAATGAAGTCCTACTCCTCACCTGCCCATGAAATGGGTCAGTTTCATAACAAACTAGTAGGTGCACGAGTAGAATGAAAAATAAAACAGGACATTCATAAGATAATTATGATATTTAAGCAGTTAAAGCAGTTGTAGTCTATTCTAGCAAATGTAATAAGTGCAAAGAGAAGCAGTGTAAGTCTCAGTCATCTATATCTATTCATGAATATCTTATTTAAGTTCTGATATTAACTGGCCTGTGGGTACGCACAGACGCGAAACGTAGAAACAGCCGAGACCAATCCGGGGGTTTATTATGTCAGGTGTTTTCATTAACCCGGATGACTGACTGAGTCCGCTCCTAAGGGGACGGTCAGTGACCAAGAGAGTAAATCCCCAAAGGCATTCGTGGCCCATGGATGCATCCAACTTCTGCAGAAGTGCCTGGGAGTTACCACCTAGGATAATTTATGGTAATCCCAATTCCCCTAACTCCAATGACTGGGGAAAACCGAGTCTTTTGCTCGTGGGGTGGTTGTTAACAACCTGTTCATCGGAGTCTTTGTACCATCCATCCTCTCCCTTGATGAACCGTGAAGATCGGATGGGTACGACGGGGGTTTCTTAACCGTCGTCCCATCCTATATGCTCTGGTCCATTAGACCCACTCGAGCATCTTGCCTGTGAAGGCGAAAAGGTCACCATTTTATGTGATCTCAGCATTTTGCTAATAGCATTCATCGAGGTTGCCACAACCTCATCATCCCACCATCGTAACCCACATGGGACGGACTTGTCCAAAAGTACGATCGTACCTTCCTAGAGGTACAATTACGATGAGAGGCAACATAATGGTTTATGACTCTTTTGTTTCCTACATGACATGTTTTGCTTTTCTGAGCAATTTGGCCCGTGAAGGCCGATATTATCACATCAAAACCAATAAAGTGTAAATTTCATACTTCAATACACTCCATGATCTTACATAAAATTCATATCGTACCTGCCTTAAGGTTCGATTACAACAGCAATTGCAGTGCATTCTGAGTCTATTCACAAATTCTACCTTAAGTATGCAGACTCAAAGGAGTAATCATGCAAAATAGACAATTATCAGATAAGTAATCCTACACGTAAACAGGCATGCCAATTAAACTACTTGATGAGTCTACCCAAAGAATTTACATTATGCAATTTCAAAAGAATCACAAAGAGTAAACTTTGACCAGTCAATATTTCTTCAGATACACAAGTATGCAAAACAACTATTCTATCTCAGAAGTCTTATTTTATCTTGTTCATACATACTATTCGTGCGACTTTTCCCTACCTCGGGATGTCTTGCAGCTGCGTGCGTCTACGCGTGTAGATGATACGAGGCTCGGGCCGCGGAGCCAGAGCGAGGGTCCGATGCGAGGTCTGCAACAGTGCTATGTTAATAATAATGCGGAGCAAAAGAAGGACAATCCTGTCTATAGGAAAAAGAGAGGCAACAGAGGTGTGCCCCTGCTGGCCGAAAATAGACAAGCGGTGGGGGAACAAGCCCCAGCCTAAACATAGCGCAGTGGCAGGGGGTCACCCCTGCCGACGGCCACCAAGTGGCAGGGGCTGAGCCCCTGCCAACGGCACACAGTGGCAGGGGCTGAGCCCCTGCCGAGAGCAAAGGATGGCAGGGGGCCAGCCCCTGCCGGAAGCATAAGGATGGCAGGGGGCCAGCCCCCTGCCGAAAGCACAGGTCGGCAGGGGCCAACCCCTGCCGCCAGCACGAAGTGGCAGGGGCTGAGCCCCCTGCCGACAACACAGGTCGGCAAGGGCCAGCCCTGCCGACAGCACCAGACGGCAGGGGGCCCAGCCCCTGCCGAAGGCACAGGTCGGCAGGGGCCAACCCCTGCCGACAGCACGAAGTGGCAGGGGCTGAGCCCCTGCCGACAATACAGGTCGGCAAGGGCCACCCCTGCCGACAGCACCAGACGGCAGGGGCCCAGCCCCTGCCGAAGGTAGAGGTCGGCAGGGGCCAACCCCTGCCGACAGCACGCAGTGGCAGCAAAAAGGTGTGCCGCAGGGGCCACCGGTCCCCTGCCGGCACTCCGGCGATTCGCAGAGGGAGACGGGGACGACAGGGGCCGCGTAGGCCACCTGTCGGGGCCATGGCGACACAGAGAGGCGGTGGGAGGCCGCGGCAGTGGCTGTGAGCCACCTGCCGGCCTCCCGGCGAGGTGACAGGGAGGGGGGTCGCAGGGGCCTCAGGTCCCCTGCCGGCACCCTGGCGATCCCCAGCGAGAGAAGTGTACGACAGGGGCTGCGCAAGCCACCTATCGGGGCCCCGATGGTACAGGGAGGCAGTGGGAGGCCTGCGGCAGCGGCTGTGAGCCTGCCGGCCTCCCGGCGAGGTGACAAGGAGGGGAGTGAGGAAGAAAAGAGGGAGGAGAAGAGAAGAACGGCATACCTGGGGGGGGGGGGGTTCCCGGCGTCGGCGGCAGGCGCAGCAGGGAAGGAGACCGGCGAGGGGGGGGAAAGCTCGAGAGGGCTGCGAGAGGGGGGCGAGACTCCCCTCGCCCTCCAACCTCTCTCTTAAAGGCGAAGGGGGGCACCGGAAGGGGAAACCCCTGGTGGGTTTCCCAAATCTTCCCGCAAGAGAAGGGGGAGAAGGGGGGTGGGTAGCGGCGCCCGAATGCTCGGGTTTTTCTTAAAACCCTAACATAAAAAGGGGCCCGGGTCGGGTCCGGACCCGACCCGGCCCGGGTCCAAACAGATTTTTTTTTTTTATGGGATTTTACATCCTTCCCCTCTTAAAAGAATTTCGTCCGCGAAATATCTATTACCTTGAAGAATCAAAAAACAGGTCAGGATATTTTTCCCTGATATCGCTCTCAGGTTCCCAAGTACATTCGTCAATCCCATGATGTTGCCACCGAACCTTTACAAATGATATGGTCTTTGATCTAAGCACTTGGTCACGACGGTCGATGATCTCCACTGGTCTTTCTTCGAAAGTCAAGTCCCCTCTAATGTCCACATCATCATAATGAATGATATGCGATGGATCGTGAACATACTTCCTCAACATGGATACGTGAAAAACATTATGGATCTGAGCATACTGCGGAGGTAACGCCACGCGATAAGCTGCTTCTCCAATTCGCTCCAGGATTTCGAATGGTCCGACGTATCTAGGACTCAGCTTTCCCTTCTTCCCGAACCGAAATACGCTCTTCGTCGGAGATACCTTAACAAAAACCATCTCACCAATATCGAACGTAAGCTCTCGTCGGCGTCTATCTGCATAGCTCTTCTGCCGACTCTGAGCGGTACGGAGTCGTTCCCGAATCATCTGCACTTGTTGAGTATAGTGTTGCAAGACTATAGGTGCCTCCAATTTTCGCTCGCCAACCTCGTCCCAGTAAACAGGTGATCGACATGGCCTCCCATACAAAGCTTCGTATGGGGCCATCCCGATGCTCGCATGATAGCTGTTGTTATACGCGAACTCCGCCAAACTGATGTGGGAATCTCACTCTCCCTTCCAGTCCATCATACAGGCTCGAAGCATGTCTTCCAAGGTTTGAATCGTACGCTCCGACTGCCGGTCCGTCTGAGGGTGAAATGCAGTACTAAACTTTAACTTTGTGCCCAACGCCAACTGAAGTTGTCCCCAAAACCTTGAAGTGAATCTAGGATCACGATCGGAGATAATCGAGACTGCAACACCGTGCAATCTCACAATCTCTCTAACATAGAGATCAGCAAGACTATCTAACGATTGGTTGAGACGGATAGGTAGAAAGTGAGCCGTCTTGGTGAGTCTATCTACGATCACCCAAATCGCGTCATGCTTCCTCCGCGTCCTCGGAAGACCGACTATAAAGTCCATGGTAACATCTTCCCACTTCCATAGAGGGATCTCTATCTGCTGCATGACCCCACCGGGTCTCTGGTGCTCGATCTTGATTTGCTGACACGTTAAACACTTCGAGACATACTCAGCCACGTCTCGCTTCATACCGTTCCACCAATAACTGCGTTGCAGGTCCTTGAACATCTTCGTGCTACCCGGGTGAATTGTGTACCTAGACTTGTGGGCTTCCGCAAGAACTTCATCTCGAAGAACCGGGTCATCAGGAACCCAAAGGCGCTCCCTCAACCATATACTTCCATCCTCCTTCAGACGAAAAGGTGTATCTGCCAATATCGCTTGAGCCTTCAACTTTTCGTAGCGTGCATCCGTTTTCTGTCCATTGATGATCCTCGCAAGCAGCTCAGGTTGAGCAACAAGGTGAGATAAGCCGATTAAACCTTGAGTGACCGCGAAAGGTTCCCATGAGGCTAGGTCTTCGACCAACCTCCATCCAGCAAATAAAGCATTAATCGAAACTTCCGGTGCTTTGCGGCTGAGAGCATCAGCCACAACGTTCGCCTTTCCTGGGTGGTAGGAGAGGGTGAAGTCGTAATCCTTGAGGAATTCAAGCCAACGTCGTTGTCTCATATTCAATTCCTTCTGTGAAAATAGGTACTTAAGGCTCTTATGATCGGTGAATGCTTCAAACTGCTCCCCATACAAGTAATGTCGCCATATCTTTAGTGCGAACACCACCGCAGCTAACTCTAAATCATGAGTTGGGTAGTTCTTCTCGTGAATTTTAAGTTGTCGAGAAGCGTAAGCGATCACCTTCCCATTCTGCATCAGCACGGCCCCTAGGCCTGACCCAGAGGCATCGGTATAAATCACGAACCCGCCCTTACCAGAAGGTAAGGTCAAAATAGGAGCACTGGTAAGTCACTCCTTCAACAACTGGAAACTCGCCTCGCACTTCTCGTCCCATAAGAATTTAGCCTCTTTCTTCAGTAACTTTGTCAGGGGTAACGCAATTTTAGAAAAATCCTGAATGAATCTTCGGTAGTAACCTGCTAGTCCAAGGAAACTCCTGATATCACGCGCGTTCTTTGGTTGTTGCCAACCAAGCACAGCCTCCACCTTTGCAGGGTCCACGGACACTCCTTCTTTAGAAATAACGTGTCCCAGAAACATGACTTCCTCGAGCCAGAATTCACATTTAGAGAACTTGGCAAACAACTGTTCCTTTCGCAAGGTTTCTAACACAACGGTTAGGTGCTCTCGATGTTGCTCTCGACTTTCTGAGTACACCAAGATGTCGTCGATGAACACGATCACGAAGGTGTCCAAAAATGGCTTGAACACCCTATTCATCAAGTCCATGAAAGCTGCGGGGGCATTGGTCAGTCCGAACGGCATGACTGTGAACTCGTAATGTCCGTATCTCGTCCGAAAGGCCGTCTTAGGAATATCCTCATTCCTAATCCTGAGCTGATGATATCCAGACCTAAGATCGATTTTCGAGAAAACCTTGGCCTTCTGCAACTGATCGAACAAGTCTTCGATACGCGGCAATGGGTACTTGTTTTTTTATTGTGGCCTGGTTGAGCATTCGATAGTCGATACACAACTGCAAGGTCCCGTCCTTCTTCTTCACGAAGAGCACAGGAGCTCCCCAAGGAGAAACGCTGGGGCGAATGAATCCCTGATCCAACAACTCCTGCAACTGCTTCTTCAGCTCCTCAAGCTCAGCTGGCGCCATCCTGTAGGGTGCTTTGGAGATTGGTGTCGTACCTGGTAGCAATTCAATATTGAATTCTACCTCACGAGACGGTGGAAGTCCCGACAGCTCTTTAGGAAAAACGTCGGGGTAATCGCGAACAACATCTAGCTCACTGATGGGAATGGGCATTGGATCTGACTGGATAACACTAACCAAAAAGGCAGTGCATCCCTTCCGCAAAAAGTTCTGTGCCTTAAGTGCCGAGATCATCCGGCTTGCTCGAACAGGTCTGGGAATTCTGAATTCTACTCTCGAAGAGCCTGGAGGTGATAAAACGATCTTGCCATCACGGCAAAAGATCTTGGCATGATACTTGTGCAACCAATCCATGCCTAGGATGACGTCAAATTCAGTCATCTCCAGCAGGATAGCACAAGCAGGCAAGTGCCGCTCTGCCACAACTACGTCCAATTCAGGTATGAAAGTGGTGCAAACCGTGTTCTTCCCAACGGGGTTATACACGTCTAATGCATTAACAAGCGTTTTTACCGTTATATGCAATTGTTTTACGAATTTTACTGAAACAAACGAATGTGTGGCACCACAATCAAAGAGTGCAAAAGCTGCTTGATCAGCAACAAGAACGGTACCTTGAACGAGATCCCCTTTGGTCAATTGATCGACCGTGGCTGCATAAACTCGACCCGGCTCTCTGCCACTGCTTGGTTGTGCTCGCTGTTGTTGCTGATGAGGTGGTCGAGGAGGCTGAGATACGTTGCCGGTTCGCTTGAGGTCATCTGCTGCTTTCTTCCGGCAGTCGCGTATGAAATGGCCCATCTTGCCACAGTATAGGCATCCGCCAGTGTCCCGCGGACAAGATTGTCCCACATGAGGCCTCTTGCACCTGGGGCAGTTATCACTCGACGGTTGCCTGGGTGGTGGAGGGCCCTGTTGTCGCTGGCGTTTTGCTGGAGGAAACTGTTTCTTCCCTGCTTCAGTCTTCTCTGGGAAAGGTGGTCGTTGCCTTGAGCCGCCGGAAAATGTCTTCTTCTGCTCACCACCTGACGCGGTTGACTTCTTGGCTTGCACACTTTTTGAACGCTCTCAATCCTCGTTCAGTAGGGTGGCTGCTGCTACTGCCGCAGGAAAAGTCGCGGGCATGCTGGTGAGAACCCTATGCCTGAGTCCTTCCTTCAGTCCGCGAATAAACTTCCCGGCACGCTCATGATCATCCTCGAATAGGTGAGGACAATAGCGCTCCAACCGTTGAAATTTGGCGATATAATCGTTCAAACTTAAGCTGCCCTGGCACAGCTCCAGAAATTCCACCTTCTTCTTTTCCCTCGCATGAGGAGGGAAATAGTTTCCGAGGAAAACCCTTCGGAAGGCCTCCCACGGAATCACCTCAGCACCCGGAAACTGCACCTCCCGCGTAGTGTCCCACCATTCTCGAGCGTCGTCCTTCAAACGAAAGGACCCGAACATCGTCTTCTTATCATCAGGAACGGACAACACTTGGAACACCCGTTCCACCTCTTTAACCCAACTCTCCGCCAAGTCAGGATCAACCTTGCCCGAGAAAGTAGGAGGGTCTAGCTTCAGAAATTTATCATATGTGGCGGTTGGTGCATTCCCAGCAAGGGAACCCGGATCCTGATGGGGACGACCCTGGTTACGAATCGCCTCAGCTAAGGAGTTGAGGGTATCCATCATGAATCCCCTCTGTTCACGCAACTCATCGGCCATGCTGTGGCTTGAGTTTCCCACCATCCTTAAAAGCAACCAAGATAAAAATCAAAAATACTGAAGACGTACCAGTAGGCATAAGTATAGAAACAAAGGCAATAACATAAATCTTTATTCCGAGAGCCAAATATTTAGAATCCAGCTGTGCTGGTACATAAGCAAAAGTTATATTCCGCAGTTATAAATGAGTTCACAGACTCCAACAAAACTGGGTGCGTGCTACCTCCCCTTAGGGACGACTAGAGTACTTCCTAAAATATTCCCTTCTATTGCCTGTGCTCCTGAATCTGCGCTTAGGGGTGAAGGGAAGTGGCTCATCGTAGGAGGGCTCCTGCCCGTAAAGGGGCGTCGCCGGAGTATATTCCGGTGAGCCAAGGCTATAATCTGAAGAATCCGTCGCAGGTGTATATGTGGGTGATACACCGCCCACTGGGTCTGCCGGAGGTGGCGGTTGCTCCCCGGCAGTCGAAATTGCGATCTTGTCGTCATGCTCAGCCTTGTGGAAGCAAGCATCCATGGTGTGGCCTGTTTCTCCGCAGAAACCACACTCCTCTGCTAACTCAGGGGGAACAAAATCTCCCGATGACTCCTGTGGTGTCTGATGGTGCACCCGAATGTGTGAAGGCACGAAACCACCTTCTCGAGCATGCACTTCAGCCCATGCTGTTGCCAAGGGTATCTGGTAGGCGATCGGTAGTGAGAAGCCTTGCTCATCCGTAAAAATGGGTAGAGGAGGGCGGTTAGCCCAGTAACCAGCCCCGAACATCTCACGTCCGCCCCTCCCCCTTACGGAACGACCACGTACACTACGCGTGCTCCTACCGCGAATATCATTAAAACCAGTAACTGGATCCATATATCCAACGGTACTACGAATAAGACAAGAATATCATTTAGTCAAAACATGCTATGAAATATCAAAGGTTTACTTACAGCGCGATGGGATGCTCAATAGTCAAGATTCACTTCTTTCTGATCTGGCTCTGATACCAAGTTGTAACGCCCCAAAATTTCGACTTGTGATTTCGAAAACCTCATCGAAAAACCTTTCAAAGATTTAAAGTTTAATATTTAAAAACAACAGCGGAAGACATTTTAGAAAGGGACACAAGTCAACAATCCTGGGTACGTTAGCTGAAAAACCATCATTCACATGTACAACATCTTAAAGGAATTTAAGAAATAAAGCAATCGATTAAAATCTGTAGTTTATTACAAAATGGGTCTTTTATTCCAAAGTTCAATAAATCTAAGAAAAACTCCAAAAAGTCCCAGAGCCGATCCGCCAGCAGAAAGGAAATGAATCTTGATCCACGTTGCACCACGCCATCGGCCGCCAATGAAGTCCTACTCCTCACCTGCCCATGAAATGGGTCAGTTTCATAACAAACTAGTAGGTGCACGAGTAGAATGAAAAATAAAACAGGACATTCATAAGATAATTATGATATTTAAGCAGTTAAAGCAGTTGTAGTCTATTCTAGCAAATGTAATAAGTGCAAAGAGAAGCAGTGTAAGTCTCAGTCATCTATATCTATTCATGAATATCTTATTTAAGTTCTGATATTAACTGGCCTGTGGGTACGCACAGACGCGAAACGTAGAAACAGCCGAGACCAATCCGGGGGTTTATTATGTCAGGTGTTTTCATTAACCCGGATGACTGACTGAGTCCGCTCCTAAGGGGACGGTCAGTGACCAAGAGAGTAAATCCCCAAAGGCATTCGTGGCCCATGGATGCATCCAACTTCTGCAGAAGTGCCTGGGAGTTACCACCTAGGATAATTTATGGTAATCCCAATTCCCCTAACTCCAATGACTGGGGAAAACCGAGTCTTTTGCTCGTGGGGTGGTTGTTAACAACCTGTTCATCGGAGTCTTTGTACCATCCATCCTCTCCCTTGATGAACCGTGAAGATCGGATGGGTACGACGGGGGTTTCTTAACCGTCGTCCCATCCTATATGCTCTGGTCCATTAGACCCACTCGAGCATCTTGCCTGTGAAGGCGAAAAGGTCACCATTTTATGTGATCTCAGCATTTTGCTAATAGCATTCATCGAGGTTGCCACAACCTCATCATCCCACCATCGTAACCCACATGGGACGGACTTGTCCAAAAGTACGATCGTACCTTCCTAGAGGTACAATTACGATGAGAGGCAACATAATGGTTTATGACTCTTTTGTTTCCTACATGACATGTTTTGCTTTTCTGAGCAATTTGGCCCGTGAAGGCCGATATTATCACATCAAAACCAATAAAGTGTAAATTTCATACTTCAATACACTCCATGATCTTACATAAAATTCATATCGTACCTGCCTTAAGGTTCGATTACAACAGCAATTGCAGTGCATTCTGAGTCTATTCACAAATTCTACCTTAAGTATGCAGACTCAAAGGAGTAATCATGCAAAATAGACAATTATCAGATAAGTAATCCTACACGTAAACAGGCATGCCAATTAAACTACTTGATGAGTCTACCCAAAGAATTTACATTATGCAATTTCAAAAGAATCACAAAGAGTAAACTTTGACCAGTCAATATTTCTTCAGATACACAAGTATGCAAAACAACTATTCTATCTCAGAAGTCTTATTTTATCTTGTTCATACATACTATTCGTGCTACTTTTCCCTACCTCGGGATGTCTTGCAGCTGCGTGCGTCTACGCGTGTAGATGATACGAGGCTCGGGCCGCGGAGCCAGAGCGAGGGTCCGATGCGAGGTCTGCAACAGTGCTATGTTAATAATAATGCGGAGCAAAAGAAGGACAATCCTGTCTATAGGAAAAAGAGAGGCAACAGAGGTGTGCCCCTGCTGGCCGAAAACAGACAAGCGGTGGGGGAACAAGCCCCAGCCTAAACATAGCGCAGTGGCAGGGGGTCACCCCTGCCGACGGCCACCAAGTGGCAGGGGCTGAGCCCCTGCCAACGGCACACAGTGGCAGGGGCTGAGCCCCTGCCGAGAGCAAAGGATGGCAGGGGGCCAGCCCCTGCCGGAAGCATAAGGATGGCAGGGGGCCAGCCCCCTGCCGAAAGCACAGGTCGGCAGGGGCCAACCCCTGCCGCCAGCACGAAGTGGCAGGGGCTGAGCCCCCTGCCGACAACACAGGTCGGCAAGGGCCAGCCCTGCCGACAGCACCAGACGGCAGGGGGCCCAGCCCCTGCCGAAGGCACAGGTCGGCAGGGGCCAACCCCTGCCGACAGCACGAAGTGGCAGGGGCTGAGCCCCTGCCGACAATACAGGTCGGCAAGGGCCACCCCTGCCGACAGCACCAGACGGCAGGGGCCCAGCCCCTGCCGAAGGCACAGGTCGGCAGGGGCCAACCCCTGCCGACAGCACGCAGTGGCAGCAAAAAGGTGTGCCGCAGGGGCCACCGGTCCCCTGCCGGCACTCCGGCGATTCGCAGAGGGAGACGGGGACGACAGGGGCCGCGTAGGCCACCTGTCGGGGCCATGGCAACACAGAGAGGCGGTGGGAGGCCGCGGCAGTGGCTGTGAGCCACCTGCCGGCCTCCCGGCGAGGTGACAGGGAGGGGGGTCGCAGGGGCCTCAGGTCCCCTGCCGGCACCCTGGCGATCCCCAGCGAGAGAAGTGTACGACAGGGGCTGCGCAAGCCACCTATCGGGGCCCCGATGGTACAGGGAGGCAGTGGGAGGCCTGCGGCAGCGGCTGTGAGCCTGCCGGCCTCCCGGCGAGGTGACAAGGAGGGGAGTGAGGAAGAAAAGAGGGAGGAGAAGAGAAGAACGGCGTACCTAGGGGGGGGGGGGGTTCCCGGCGTCGGCGGCAGGCGCAGCAGGGAAGGAGACCGGCGAGGGGGGGGAAAGCTCGAGAGGGCTGCGAGAGGGGGGCGAGACTCCCCTCGCCCTCCAACCTCTCTCTTAAAGGCGAAGGGGGGCACCGGAAGGGGAAACCCCTGGTGGGTTTCCCAAATCTTCCCGCAAGAGAAGGGGGAGAAGGGGGGTGGGTAGCGGCGCCCGAATGCTCGGGTTTTTCTTAAAACCCTAACATAAAAAGGGGCCCGGGTCGGGTCCGGACCCGACCCGGCCCATGTCCAAACAGATTTTTTTTTTTTATGGGATTTTACATTGACAAAGACATGGGACCCAGTAACAAAAGAAGAATTCAAGCCAACTAGGTTTCTAAGTTACATGAGCATAAAGTATTGCTTAAATTAGTTGTCGTAAGTTAGTCTCGCAGTGCTAATAAAAATGTATTTTTCCTATTTGCCGTTGTCGGCCAGATCCTATCTGATTTCTTGAAATTTGATTCCTTGAAAACAAACTAACACATTGTGTCTCATGTACATCATGTGGATTAGACATCTACTTTTTGTATTCAGAACCCAATTTATCAACTGAAGCAACCTTCTACATGTTAAGTTGCACTTTTAATGTAAGTTTGCAAAAAGAAAAAGGGAGGCAGTTCCATTGGTGCCTTCCTGATCTCCCTCCTCTAGGTATCTTCGTGTATGCCTGAACGGGTTTTCGAGCCCTCTTTGAAGAAAGGGCTGACTGCCAGGCCTTGGCAGTCTCCTGCGCGGGCTCTGGTAGAGTCTGTGCAGTGACTGTCAGGCCTAGCAGTTACCTGACAGCCGTGTTGAACCCCCAAGCAGGGTCTGCACAAGTTGAAATATCCACTCTTTTTTTTATATATGCTTTCAGGATAAGTTCAGATTTCCTTAACTTGTAACTAGTTGCTTTCCAGGTTCAATTGTTGGGCTCGATTGAGCCCGAATAAAAGGTTTCTACGAGCATGTTGAATTCTGGAATTCTCTCTATTGATAATGGAGTCAATTTCATCCATGTGAAAGAATGAGTTATTCACGTGCATATACTTAGATGATCATGCTTCAGTGAAAGTGTCGATTTCACGATTGTTCATACACGCACACTGAAATTTATGAGTTTCGCATGATCGTTCACATGTTATAATTGGAATGATGCATTTGACAAGAATTGTGCAATTAATGAAAGTATGCATTGGATGTTGGTGTGGGAACTCGTGCGCATGCATTTAAATATTATTGATGTTGGTGTGGGAACTCTGGCCCCTGTCCCATTTCCTGTCGAGCAAAGCTCGGCAGGGGCCATTTGGCCCCTGCCTCATCTTCCGAGGGCCGCAGGTGGGCATTTGGCCCCTGCAACCCCTTCTCCCTCTTGTTTTGCCTTCTGACAGGCCAACGGAAGGGGGTGGGAAGCCCCCTTCCATTCGAGGTAGAACTGCCATGATTCTTCAGGACTCGGCAGGGGCCCTTGGCCCCTGCCTCATTTTTTTTTAGAAAGCCGACAGAGGCCAAAGGCCCCTGTCTCGTCTTTTGGGAAGCTAGCAAGGGCCTTTGGCCCCTGCCGCCCGAATATGTCCGGCTGGCAGTAGAAATAAGCCCCTGCTCGGCCTTTGTTCCGTTTTCCATTAAGATTCATGCTAATATCGTACTCTTGCAGTGTTACGCAACAGAGCCCGTTCGCGCCCCGCGAACTAAACCAACGATCACCTACGCTTGTAGACGACTTCTTCCTCGCAATACCCCAAGGTAGGAGAAGTTGCACAAGGACTTAAATAATTAAATTGAGCTTAAATAATTAAAGATTGAAAAGACTTAATTACATATTTATATACATACACGTATATAAGTATGCTTTTAATTCAAGGACGCGGTTTCGCGATCCTTGTTCTTTGCTTTCGCATTTTCTGTTTCTGTTTGCCGTCGCGCTTTGCGCCCAGGATTTTGCTTTCGTATTTACTATTTATTGTCTTTTAATTCAAGGACGCAGTTTCGCGATCCTTGTCCTTTGCTTTCGCATTTCTTGTTTTTGTTTGTCATCACGCTTTGTGCCCAGGCTTTTGCTTTCGTGTTTACTACTTACTGTTTTTTAATTCAAGGACGCGGTTTCGCAATCCTTGTCCTTTGCTTTTGCATTTCCTGTTTCTGTTTGTCGTGGCGCTTCGCGCCCAGGCTCTTGCTTTTCGCATTATTGTCTTTCGTTTTTGCCTTGCCATCGACTCAGCGTATTTGGGAGGAATACCTTTTCCACTATTTTACCTGATATGTTTTGGGAAAATCCTTGATCTGGGACAAGATCAAGTTGTTGGGTGATGGGTTCTTTTGCGAAGCCCATTTACCAAGACCAGTGTCGAGACTTGCATAGCACCCAGACACTGCATCATCGGATAAGAGATTCGAGAAAATCACATGCCATATATAGGCAAGTTGTTGATCGTTTCGAAAGATTTAGAATGTTAAAATAACTTTTTAAAACATTATATCTTTGTGAAACACACTCCTGAGGCTCCTATTGAGGACCTATATCCCTTTCCTCGTAGTGTACACTTGAACATGCGAGGCATGTTAGTACTACGATGATTGGATGAGATGGTCTTATGACCTCGATTAGTGTTTTGTGCACGTTGTTGAAAACACATAAAAAAATGGGATCACCTTCATAGGCAAGATGCTCGTTTTGGTCTAATGGACCAGAGCATGAAGAATGAGGCAACGGCTAAGAAACCCCGTCGCGCTCGATTCAACCTGGCTTCGTCAAGAGAGAGGACGAAGGGTACCAACTCCGATGAACAGATCATTTATGGCTTTTTACGGGCAAAAGACCCGTCTTCCCCAGTCATCGGAGGTTAAGGGGGGGATAGGGGCTACATAAGTTAGCCTAACACTTCTGCAGAAGTTGGATGCATCCCTATCAGGCCTTGGGGACTTACTCTCTCGACCATCGGTCGTCTCCCTAGGAATAGGATTAAGTCAGACAACCGAGGTATGTTAAAATACTTAACATAATGGACACTCGGCTTGGTCTCGGCTGTCCATTATGTTATAAATTACTTAACCTATTAGCTTATTTGCTTAGTTTGCTCGTTACTACCTGCTGCATAAATTATTTATGCCTAATTTAGTTCTTTCTGTATTTGTGCTCACCTACTAGTTTTTCGCAAAACTAACCCATTTCATGGGTACAGGTGACAAATAGGTGCATCACAGGCGATGACGCGACTGCGAGATGACTTCAGGATCCACTGTTTCTGTTCGTAGCTCTTCTCCTGGACATTTTGGTTTTTGTTACAGTTTCCCTGAGAGAAATCCAAATTTTGTACAAACCTGACACTCTCTTTCAATAGAAGAAATGGTTTCCTAAGTATTATTGCAGATCGTCCATAGTAAATCCTTGTTCTCTCGCTAACGTGCCCAAAGTTGTCAAACTTGTCCTTTTTTTTTTAAAGAAATCGTTTTCGCTGATTTTAAAAATAACTCTGTAAGGAAAACGAATTTTTCAACTATTTCAAGGGAATTATAAAGTTTGAAATTTTGGGGCGTTACACCCTACTTGTCCTTGAGGACTGTACCCGTTTGGTGTATCCGCGGGCAATGGTAATTAAAAAGAGGAACTTAAAGTTGTGTGCATTTAATAGGACATACATATGAAAAGAGGGAAGCTTAAATGAAAGATAATAAAGGGTTTATGCATTGCACATAAATCATGCATATTCCTGCTATGCATTAGATCATGCATGTTTACTTGTTCCCTTGGTTGTTATATGTTGATCATTGCATGATGTTGTTCTCTCTTGCATTTAAATGCTCTTATTGATTAAACTATGATCCATGTTACTTACTTCATGTTCCTTCATGCTTAATGTTTATTTTATTTTTGCATGAATGGTTAATTGTCTTATGAATTGGTTATAACGGTATCCCTCTAAAATATTACATGGATCTTATTTATGTTCTTTGTTCTTATTTGATTCATTAGAGAAACCTGTACGCATAATTCTTTGAATTCTAACACCCTATTTTTATGATTTTTTGCAGCCTCAGGTGATCAGTGAAGTCGATTCGCTTCTGAGAAGATACGAGGGCCACATTTACTTCAGACTTCTTCACTTACGGACAGTGTGACTCTACTTTTGTTTCTTTTAGTTCTTGTTATTTCCTGCAGTTGTTACTTCACTTTTGAGTTGAGTATGAGACTCTTATTGATTCATTAATAAAAGAATTTAGTTGGTTGGTTATGGATGATAAATGTAAGTTTGTTTGTGGTGTGTGGTTATCCAACTGAAATTGGAACTGTAAGAACCCCGGGTCTCTGGGAAGCTTTCCACAACTCTTAGAAAAAAAAATCGCATTTTCAAAAGGTATGAGTTGGGGTCGTTACACATCAGGGGTATTTCAGTTATTTCATGTATATAATAAGTGTCAACCTAGTAGAGGCTTATTGTTTTTCTTTTTTCTTTCTTTCTTTATTTATTTACAATACATCTGTTGGGGTAGCAGCCCAACTAGCTGTTGAGCTGCTCCCAACGGTCATAAATATGAGCGTTGGTGGCTAGCCCAACAAATAGTTGGGCTGCCCCCACTACCTCTCCATTGTATTATAAATAGGGATTCTTCCCCTTGTATTTCTCAATGTTTTCTTAAGCATTTGTTAATTAAACCCTATATCTTTTACCTTTATTGACCCTTTGTGGCTATTATGTGCATGTGTTGTACTATTGAGTTTATTCTCATTTTGTGATTGTATTATCCCTTGGTGGATTAGTTCTTGTGCACTTTTTTGTATTCTTGTTAAACTTTATTGTGTTCTTTATTGTATTTTCGCTTATTTCATTGCATGCTATCAGAGCCATACAATTCTTGGGATTGTGTAAAGCTTCTCCAAAAATCATGATTGCAAAGAAAGGATCTTCCACAAGCCTTGCTTCTCTCATATTAAGGTGGGCGAAAAAGAATCTGTGATGGTGGTTGTTAAAATATGTATATATACATATATATATATATATATATATATATATATATATATATATATATTCATGTAAATATTCATGTAAATATATATAAGTATATATATACATATATGTATATATATATATACATTCTCTTTATTGTACACCCAAAAACCTGATAGGGGTATTTTGGTAATTTCACTATAGTTTTTAAATTTTTAGGTTTTTCTTTTATTTCTTTTTTCTTCCTCTTCTTTTCTTTTTTTCTTTTTTATTTTTGTATGAAATAAGGACCACATGGGGCCCCACCCATCTAGTCACTAGGGCCCCAACGGTCATTAATATGACCGTTGGGGCTCCCAACGACTAGAAGGGAGCCCCATGTGGTTCCCTCTCTCACTATTCCTCCTCTATAAAAAGAGGGATCTCCCTCTTGTAACGTATTGGCTTTTGAAGCCTTCTTGTTCTCTTCTTGAATAATATTTTCTTTGCCTTTTAGGCACTTTACCCCTTAGTGGGTTATTTGCACATGTTACGTGCTTGTGTTCTTGGCTCTTTGCTTGCCTCCTTCGAAGAATTCTTTGCATCATTTGTGCTTCTGCTCTTTTCATTACATGGTATCAGAGCCATTGGTTTTTAACTAATCTTGGAAGATCTTTTGGAGCTCTTCATATTTTTCTCCTCATCAATAGAGCACGAATCAAGAGTTGAGCTCTCCTGCAAACTTAATGACTCAAACTATCTTATGTGGGCATCTGCTATGGAAAATCATCTAAGAGGTAAGAAATTGTGGGGTTTTGTGATGGGCACCACTCTTGATGTAATATCGCGTATTTTTACACTTATTCATATTGAGACTTTTCGAAAATTTGGCTAAGTATAGGAAAAAAATTGTTTGATTCTCGATTTTAAGTCGATGCTTTAAAGTCTGGGCTTGGCCCAGGTCTCATTGTCAAGGCCTAAACGATCCAATCGAAATGTGAGAAAAAGTTTTATTTTTTATCTTTAAATTCAAGCGAAATTGAGGTTATTTTCGGACGAATTTCAGAAGCAAAATTCGAGTTATATATCGTTAGATGCGTCTTAAAATTTTGAGAGTAACGATATTTTATTTTTCTTGATTCAGGCTACGGTTGGGCCGAAAATCGCATTTTTTCAAAACTTGAGCAGTTTGTCGGTTCGGGTTCAGATTTGGATCGGACCGGATATGATGGATTTGATCCAAATTAATATGGATTTGGACTCTATACAAAACTGATCAAGCTCAAGACCCATTTGAATTTCTAAGATGGATTTGGATCTAGATCTAGATCCAAATACATGCCCAACTATTTTTCCAACTTTAAATTCAGCAAAAAGCTTTAAATTGGGGTTTATTAATGTTAAAAAACCTCCTAAGTTAATTTGGTAATTTTTGGAAGCTTCTGGAAATTTATTTAATATTTAACATTAAATAAATAAATAAATAAATAATTTAATGTAATTTTGAAAATTTATTTTTGATACTTGTTTAGGACTCTAAGTAGAGCCCTTAAACCCATGTAAAATCACTTAAGAAGTGTCCTAGTTCAATAAAATAACTTTTGGAAGCTTCTAGGTATTTATTTATTAATAAATAATAAATAAATAAATAAATAAATAATTTTAATTAAATCCGGGATTTATTTTTTTAGAATGTTTAGGACTCTTTATAGAGCCCTTGTTCATGCCTTAGAAGCTTTAAGAAAGACTTTTAAAAAAATACTTAACTTTGAAAAAGTCAAACTTAAGAGTTCTGAAATTTCCGGAAAACTCTAAGAGAGAAGAGAGTTCCAGCTGGGGCGGCACTCTCTTCTCTAGCCCATCTAGAGCTCTATAAATAGATCAAAAAAGAGAGAGAAAGAGAAGGAAAAAGAAAGAGGAGAGGAAAAGAAAGGAAGATGAATACGAGTAGTTTGGGCCATCTACCCACGTTTTTCAACTTTCACCATTGTTTTTCTTCAATTTTTTATTCATGGTATGTGTTTTCTCTCTTGAAACAAGTGAGAAATTGATATAGATTGGATTTTCATGCAATATTTTGATGAAAATCCATGGAAAAAGTGTTTATATGGATTTTTTCTCTAAAATACATGAAAGCTATGTCACACGGACTCGGCTACGGAGGTGCCGCACCCGAGTCGACACGCCCCGACACGGGTGCGGACGCGGGTGCGGCTTCGGACTCGGTCAACGCCGAGTCGGACTCGGTCAACGAGTCCAGGCCGAGTCCGTCTACATTTTGGACTCGGTCAACTTTGACCGAGTCCAAAAATGTCCATTTCGACTTTTAAATTACATTTTGGATCTAGGTCGGGTCTGGACCCGACCTAGATCCAATTTTTTTTTGCAGCCGAACCCTAAAAGGGGTTTATCGACAGTGGGAGGGGCTTACCCTCTCGATTTTGCTTCTCCCCTTCAGCCCCTGCAGCTTTCTCCTCCACCCACGTCGGCGATCCAGACTCCGGTGACGGTACGCACAGGTAGCCACCGTCTCCCCCTCCGTCAACACTCAATAGGTACGTCGATTAACCCTCCCTCTGCTCGCAGCCTCCCTTGCACCGTCTGCTCGCATAAGAGGGGCTCGGCCCCTCTCTGTGCCTCCTATTCACAGAGGAGGGGCTTGGCCCCTCCTCGTTTCGCTTATGACAGGCAGGCCCCTCCCCTCGTACCCTCTGCTCGCAGAAGAGGGGCTCGCCCCCCCCCTCCCTTCACCCTTTGCTCGCAGAAGAGGGGCTCGCCCCCCTCCCTACACCCTCTGCTCGCAGAAGAGGGGCTCGGCCCCTCCCTGTGCGTCTGATTCATAGAGGAGGGGCTCAACCCCTCCTCGTTTCCCTTTTATTGAAAAAGTTCAAAGTAGGAGTGGGGGAAGGAGGGGGCTCGGCTGACAGGCCGAGCCTTGCCACGCCGAACAACAGGGGAAACGAGGAGGGGCCGAGCCCCTCCTCGTTTTCCTTTTGTTCGGCAGGGGTAAGAAGGAGTGGGGGAAGGAGGGGGTTCGGCTGACAGGCCGAGCCTTGCCACACCGGACAGAAGGGAAATGAGGGGTCGAGCCCCTCTTCTGTGAATCGAAGGCAAAGGGAGGGGCCGAGCCCCTCTTCTGCGAGCAGAGGGTGCAGGGAGGGGGGATGGGTGGGGGGTTACCCCTGCCGAACAAAAGGAAAACGAGGAGAGGCTCGGCCCCTCCTCGTTTCCCCTGCTGCCTTTGGCTTTTTGGCAAGGGCGAAGCCCCCGGCACGGATAAGGTTCAGCAGGGGCTTGCCCTGCCCCTCCTTTTTTGCGTTAGATAGGGGGTAGCTCCTATTACTATTATTTTGAAGTGTTTATTAACTTTATTTTATTTACTTATTTTCTTTTCAGTTTTCACTTTTCAGATATAATGGCGAGTTCTAGCGGTAGTGTCAATACATTTGGTTCAAGTTCTAACCCTGAATTAGAAGTTTCTCAACCACTTTGGAGGCTTGTAACAAAAGGGGTAAAAGCTAGTAGTGGTGGTGGTGAGAATGTGCAGTTTCATTGTAATCTATGTAAGACTGTTTTCATAGGTTCTTATATGCGTGTGAAAGCACATCTTTTGCATATTCGTGGTCAAGGAATTAGAGCATGTTCTGGGGTTGACAAAGACATGTTAAAGCAATTAAAAAAAGAACAAGAGGAAGCTGAAAAGAAGAAAATTGCAGAGATGAGAAGCGATTCGATTAATTTGTCTTTTCCTACTGCTAGTGATATACAAGAAGAGCTTTTAAAGAAAAGAAAGATAGAAAGCAATAAAACTATACAAGCGTTATTCAAAAACATGGCAAGAGCAGAAATTGATAAAAAGATTGGTCGATTCTTTTACTCAAGCTCAATTCCTTTTAATGTAGCTAGAAGTCCATACTGGAAAGATATGATTACATCTTTGGCTAATTGCAATTTGAGTAGTTATGTGCCTCCTAGTTCAGAAAAACTAAGAACAGTCATTCTTGCAGAGGAAAAAAATAGAATTGAAGACTTGTTAGAGACTCAAAAATTTGCATGAAAACGACATGGAATGTCTATTGTTTCTGATGGGTGGACTGATATACAAAGGCGACCACTGATAAACTTCATTGCTTACTCACTTAATGGGCCAATCTTTTTTAAGACTGTTGATGCATCTGGAGAGTATAAAGATGCTGAATATTTAAAGAGATTATTTGTCGAAGTGATAAAAGAAGTGGGTGAAGAAAGTGTGGTGCAAATCATTACTGACAATGCTCCAGTTTGCAGTCGTGCAGGAATGAATTTGGCAAGTGAAGATATATATTCACATATTTTTTGGACTCCTTGTGGAGCACACAGTTTAAATTTGGCACTTAAGAGTATATGCAATCCATCAAAAGATGATGCACATACACATGAAATGTGCTTATGGATTGAGGAAATAGAACAGGATGTTCGAAATATTAGAAATTTTGTTGTAAACCATCATCATGCTCTTTCTATATTTAATAGGCATTCTGATCTCAAGTTACTGAAAGTTGCTGAAACTCGTTTTGCTTCTCTCATTGTTATGATAAAAAGAATTAAGCAACTCAAGAATGCATTGATGATGATGGTCGCTGATCAAAATTGGGATTTTTATCGTACTGAAGATGATGTCAAGGCTCAAGCTATCAAAAAATGCATCTGTGATGATTTTTGGTGGGATAAAATTACATATTTTGTTGAATTTACAGAGCCTATTTGGGAAATGTTGAGAGAAGTTGACAGAGATGTACCCATGCTTCATAGAATTTATGAAATGTGGGACAATATGATTGAAAAAGTTCAAAGTATTATTTTTAAACATGAGAAGAAAGATATTGCACTTGATGATTCAGAATTTTACAATCATGTACATTCAGTTTTAGTGAGAAGATGAGATAAAAGCAATACACATTTGCATTGCATGGCACACTCTCTCAATCCAAAATATTACGCAAAAAAATGGTTGACAGCAGGTGTTGGTCGTGTTTCTCCAAATGAAGATCCTGAGATATCAAGAAATAGAATGATATATTTGGGAAGACTTTTTAATGATCCTCACATGTTTAAGGTTATAAATAGTGAGTTTGGCAAGTTTTCTACTGGGAGATTTGATTCTTTAGCAGCACTTGTGGCAAGGGACGAAGAAGATCCCCTTAATTGGTGGGCAACATATGGATCAGAGACACACTACGACTTTTCAACCAACCAAGGAGGAAGGACCTTCAGCTTTCAACAATGCTACTTTGTCTCTAAATCAAATCATGAAAGCTCTTCAACCTCTCCTCAAGGGATCCGTTTCTGAAGCCGCATGACCACCTTCTCTCCTCCCGGTAAGACTCTTTGGCTCTTAAACTCGGGTGCATCCTTTCATATGACTCCAAATGCTTTTGCTCTTTCTAAATACTAAAAAAAAATCACCTTCTTTTGTCTCTATCGCAGATGGGGCTTCTCTTGAAATAAAAGAAATTGAAGATTTTGAAAGATAAGATTTTTTTATTCCTAAAGTTAGATTTATCCCAAAACTAAATTTAAATTTGCTTTTCGTCTCTCAACTATCGGATCATGGGTGTGATATCAAGTTCTTATCAAATAAATGTTGGATACAAAATCGTCGGTCTAGAAAGTTGATTGGGGAAGGCTCTAGGAAGGGAGATCTATACTTTATGAAATTTCTTCAAATTCCAAAATAATCTTTTTATAATATTGCCCAACATAAAGATATAAATGTTTGGCATAAACGCCTTGGGCATCCAAATATTGCCAAGCTCTCTTGTTTACATTTTGCTAAAACTTTATGTAAAGACAATTTCAATTATAATGATTGTATTCTTGGTAAAATAAGAAGCTTACCTTTTGGACAAAGAACTATGTTTTCATCTAAGCCTTTTGAAATTGTGCATTCGGATGTATGGGGACCGGCACCCGTAGTATCTAAAGGAGGTTTTTCATATTATGTTATTTATGTTGATGATTTCTCAAGATATAGTTAGATTTACTTCCTCAAACATAAACATGAGGTTTTATCTACTTTTAAGGTTTTTCATATGATGATACAAAATGAATTCAATAGTAAATTACAAATTTTTAGAACTGACTTTGGGGGAGAATATCATTCAAATGATTTCAAAAGTTACATTGAAAATAATGGAATTATTCATCAAAGGTCTTGCCCAAAAGCACCTCAACAAAATGGATTGGCCGAACGAAAACATAGATATATAATAGAAACTACAAGGACCTTACTCATTTCTCAAAAAATTCCAAAAAGATTTTGGGTCGAAGCGGCTCTTGCATCGATTTATCTCATAAATCGACTTTTATCCAAAAATTTGAATCAAATATCTCCTTTTGAAACCTTGTATAAAAAGGAACCCGACTACAATAGACTAAGAATTTTTTGTTCTAAATGTTTTGTCCTCACCGACAAGAATGATAAGTTATCTCTCAAAGCTATTCCTTGTGCATTTTGGGGATATCCGGAAATACAAAAAGGATTTAGGTGTTATGATATTAAAAATGACAAACTATATGTTTCAAAGAAGCGTAACATTTTTAGAAAATATGAGTGGTTTTGAAGAACATAAAACTCATGAAGATAATGCGGATTACTCTATTTTGTTTAAATTATTATCTAGAAACAAGGATTTTTTTAGCGATGATGAATTAAATGGGGATGAAGACATAAGTGAAAGTATTCTGCAACCCATCCAACATGAAGAAGAAATAATAGTTGAACCAATTACCTATACACATAGAGATAAAAGTACCTTTAGAAGTGCAATAAAGAAGTATAGTGACCCTAGTGAACCTTCCAACCACTCTCGAAGAACCGAAAGATCTAGGAAAAATCCTTCTAGATTTATATCCTATAAGTCTTTTTCTCCAAAACATAGGGCATGTCTTAGTGTCATTCACTTGTATCAAGAGCCTAGGAACTTTGAAGAAGCTAAGAAAATGTTAGAATAAAGGGACGCCATGGATAACGAACTTAGAGCCCTCAACAAAGCCAAAACTTGGATCTTTTAATATCTTCCAAAAGGAAAGAAATCAATAGGATGCAGATGGATTTTTAAAGTCAAAACCAATAGTGATAGCACTCTTGAAAGATATAAAGCCCACCTTGTCGCAAATGGATATAGCGAAGAATACGGTATTGATTACGAAGAAACTTTTGCCCCCGTTGCTCGGATGGTCACTGTAAGATGTTTGATCACCATTGCATCTGTTAAAAAAATGGAACATTTACCAAATGGATGTTAAAAATATTTTTTTAAATGGGGATCTTAATGAAGAAGTTTACATGGATGCTCCTCCTGGCATAGACGTACCGAAAGAAAAAGTCCTTCATTTGCAAAAAGCGCTCTATGGTTTGAAACAAGCTCTTAAAGCTTGGTATGATCGATTTAATGAAGTTATGATTCAAGAGGGTTTTACTTCATGCTATACTGACATTGTTCTGTTTGTCAAAAAGTCTAATGCACGAATTGTAATTTTACTGTTGTATGTTGATGACATGTTGACAACAGGTAGTGACATAAAGGGCATCAAAAGTATTGAAACCACTTTAAAAGAAAGGTTTGAAATGTCAGACTTAGGGTATTTGACATACTTTCTTGGTATAGAGGTAGCCTACTCTCATAGAGGCTATTTCTTGTCTCAAACTAAACTTGCGTGTGAGATTCTTGGCAGATCAGGTATTTCTGACGATAAAATCTGTGAGACCCCTGAAATTATGGGATCAAAAATGAAGATCAATGATGGGATTCCTTTAGATGATCCTACTCCCTACCGGCAATTTGTGGGGTCTCTAATGTATCTTAGCATCACAAGGTCGGACATCTCGCATGCCGTGCACACTGCAAGCCAATTTCAGCATGCTCCTACATCCGTCCGTATGGGCGTCGTTCTCCGAATTGTCTGATACATAAGGGGAACCTTAAACAAGTGAGTTTTTTTTTCCTCATCTTCTAAGTTAAATTTAATTGCATATACTGACTCTGATTGAGGAGGTGACCCAAATAATTGTCACTCCACTACAGGATTTTATATTTTTCTAGGTGAATCCCTGATCTCATGGAGATGTAAGAAACAACATAAGGTGTCTCTATCATCCACCAAAGCAGAATATCGAGCCATGGCTTCTACAACCATGGAAATTGAGTGAATCCATCAACTGCTACAAGACATGGGCATTCAGATTCAAGGACCCACAAAGTTATGTTGTGATAATAAAAGAGCAATCTACATTGCTAAAAATCACATGTTCCATGAACACACAAAGCATATTGAGATGGACTGCCACTACGTTAGAGAAGCATATTTGCAAAAAGTTATAGATCTTCCTTACATGACCTCAGAGTATCAGTTGACAGATTTTTTCACCAAGGCGCTCTGCTCTCCAAGATTCTAACTTTCTTCTCGGCAAACTCTCGGTCATTGAGCCCTAAGTTTGAGAGAGGGTGTTAAATTGTATCTCTATTTTTTGTATATATATATATATAGAAAGAGAGATACATATATATATATATATATATATGTATTATACATATATGTATATGTATCTATCATTATATATATATATATATTTCACATCATGTAACCCCCAAGGGTATTTCAGTATTTTCCTTTTTTTGTGCATATTCACATTAGTGAATATGTTTGTACATTTTTTCCCTTTTTTCTTTTTCCTTTTTCTTTCTCTTCTTTTCCTTTTTCCTTTTTTTCTTCTTTTCTTTTCTTTCTTGTTGACAGTCAACTCTTGGAGGGGGTCCAACACTAGACGTTGGACCCCTCCAACGGTTAGATTTCTAACCGTCCCCTCCAACGTCTAGTGGGAGCCCCTCCAAGGGTCCCTCTTTAGTATAAATATAGGGGTGAACCTGTAAAGACCCGTGGAAAAAAAAAATCGGTGTCGGACACGTGTCAGACACGTGCTCTGCACGTGTCAAGGTTGGTCCGTCGTTTCGGACCCAGATCCGAGCTGGACCCGGACCCGAGCCCAAACTCGGACCCGGCTTCTCGAATGATCGAGAAGCCTGTGACTTTTAAGTCACAGGCGTCTCGGGGGAGGGGCAAAACCCTCGCCCCTTCTCACTCCTCTGCTCTGCCTCCCTCGAGCTGTCGCCGGCGATCGGAGATGCCGACGAACGGCTTCGTCCGGCCGCCTCCTCTCTCAGTCCGGCGGGTCTCCCGACGACGCGAGCATCCCTCGGCCTCCCTGACAACCGGCCTTTCTCCCCCTTCGAGCTCCGGTGAGCCCCCGAATCCCCCTTTGCTGTCTCCCCTTCAGCCGCAGACACTCCGACAGCCCTTGAGCCTCGGCAGCGCCACCACCCTCCGTTCGGTGACCTCGGTCGACAGCAGCCGCCGACGATCGTCGCCACCCTCCCGTCTGTTGTAGACTGCGCCGGCCACCGACAACCTCTCAGTCACCGGTGATTCGCTGCCAGCGTCTCCAGCGACCTCGTGCACCGATGAATCGCCGCCGGCCACCACCCTTTCTTCCTCCCTGCGTCTTGCCGACCAGCCGCCAGGGACCCCGAGCATGCCATCAGCGCCCCTTCCACTCAGCTCCTCCCCCGGTCGCTGAGGTCTTCGGAGGTATAACCCTCCCCTCCTTCTCCTATGTGTTGGGTGGATCGACAGGGGGGCTGAGCCCCCTGTCATCACCGCTTGTTGGCGGGGGGCTAAACCCCTGCCACCCCCCCTTTTGTTATTGGTCGACAGAGGGCTGAGCCCCCTGTCGTTGGCTCTTCTTGGCAGGGGGTTCCGCCCCCTGTCATTCCTTTTTGCTGTTGAACGACAGGGGGGCTGAGCCCCTGTCGCCTCTTGTTTTGGCAGGGGGTTAACCCCCCTGCCTTTTTGTTCGGGGTCGACAGGGGGGCTGAGCCCCTGTCGCCTCTTGTCGGCAGGAGGTCACCCCCCTGCCTTTTGCAGTGGCTTAGCAGGGGGACTAAGCCCCCCCTGCTCTCTTTTTTTTTTGGTTCTCGGTAGGGGGAGGGGTCCCCCTGCCTTGATGTTGCTTCTCGGTAGGGGGCTTCGCCCCCTGTCTTCTTTTGTTTGCCGGTAGGGGGCTAGGCCCCCCTGCCTTCTGTTTGTTTCCCCTGCAGGGGGCGGAGCCCCCTGCACCTTTCTGTTGATCCTCGGCAGGGGGCTCTGTCCCCCTGCCTCTTGTATTGTGCTGGCAGGGGGCTCTGTCCCCCTGCCTCTTGCATTGTGCCGGCAGGGGGCGAGGCCCCCTGCCTCCTGCGTTGTGTCAGTAGGGGGCGAAGCCCCCCTGCTTTCTTGTTTTCGGGCAGGGGCTTGCCCCCTGCATCTCTGCGGTTCTCTGGCAAGGGACTCTGCCCCCTTGCCTTGTTGCTGCCGGCAGGAGGTTGCGCCCCTGTCTCGTGTTCTGACAGGGGGTGCTTCCCCCCCTGCCTTGTTGTGGCAGGTGTGGCAGGGAGCCTCCGCTCCCTCCCCTGCCATTCCTTGTGCCTGGCAGACAGGGAGCTCCTGCTCCCTGTCTCTGCTGCTGTTGCCAAGCAGGGTTGAGGCCTCTGTCTCTGGCACCCCTGTCTGCAGGATGCAGAGTTTCTGCATCTGCCTCCTGCAGGCAGGGAGGCCTTGCTGCCTTGTTGCTTGTTTCTATGTCGGCTTATGCTAATGTTATGAGATCTCCAGGTTGAACGGTGGATCCAGCTCGCCCTCTGTGGCTCGAGCTCTTGCTTGCCTACGCTGCATGCGTACGAGAACCCGCAACCCCTTAAGGTAGGGGATTCTTGCGTGAAAGGACAATGAACTGATAAATGCTAAAATAAGAAAGATAATTAAAAGAGGATGATATATGTATACGTATAATATATATACGTATGTCTTTACCTTCAAGGACGCGGTTTCGCGATCCTTGTCCTCTTTACTTTCTTGCACTTTCTTTTCTGTCGCCGCCGCGTTATATGTGCCTAGGCTTTTCATTTCTGTCTTTACATTTCCTGCCTTTTAACTCAAGGACGCGGTTTCGCGATCCTTGTCCTTTTTACTTTCCCGCACTTTACTTTCCTGTTGCCCCGCGCTTCGCGCCTTGGCATTTACTTATGTTTGCCTTATTCTCCAGGATGCCTGGTCCTCCTTTATGCTCATGCACTTTACCTTCTTGCATTTACTTGTTGCCCCGCGCTTTATGCGCCATGTGCTTTGCTCCTCGCGTTACCCTTCGTGCTTTACTTTCTTGTACTGTCGTGCTTGCTCTTGCAATTACCTTTTGTATGTATTCGTCTTTACCTGGTTGCTGCGCTTCGTGCATATGCTTTGTTCATGCATGTATCCTATCTCTGTCGCATGCTCCTTTTCTTGCTTGCGCTTATCGATCTATCGAAGTGCAACCCTATGCCTCGTGAGTCGTCCTTTACACTTGCGTAGTCAGTGTAGGATCTCCTACCTCACGAGTCGCTTGCGTAGTTGCCTGCTTATGCGTTACGATGATCGAGGTATGATCTCATACCTCGTGTGGAGCTTTAGCGTTCTGCCCTCGCGGTGCGGCTTCGCCCCCGAGGCTTGTCCCTCGTCGTACCTTAGTATTAGTATGTGCATGAGTTTGCCTCTTGTCAGCTTGCACTCTCTGAGTGCAACTTCGAGTGCGTAGTGTATATCGTCTCACTTGGCTTACAAGCCACGACACGCACTTATGCACTTCAGTTCTCAAAAGACATCATCTTAGGTGCGATCCTATTTTCAGGAATGTATAGCTTGTAAAGTGATAGCGGCCAGATCTCCCAAATCGGTGCATTCGGGATAGGTGTGTTACAACCTTAGTTCACCTATTCGATTTGACTCAGATAGCCTGGTTTAGAAGCCTATGTACGAGTAGGGGCGGGAATCCTAGCAAGGTACTTGCGCCATCACTAGATCGGCGTTACCTCACCTCTGATACAAGACCTAGTTTCTAGGCCTTTCTGGTTCAACCGAGATTGTAGTGCCTTCCTTTGTGAAGGTATTGTTGGATCTCTTACGAAGGATCCATGTTCCTCCTCTTGTAGTTGTACCCTTAAGTCACATACGATATGTTTGGGCTACGAGAGCAGAACGAGAGGTCTACAGTAACCTCTAAGCGTGTATTGACACATTAAGCTAATCCTGTTATGTTGTTTTCGCCTAATAGGCCGATTGCTCGCGATTGTCTAAAGGACCCGAGCACGATCAGTTGGAACTGGAATAAGTTCACTGTGGGTTTCTATAAAGTAGAAGCTTTGGGATTTCCTGCGAGAGATCCATACCCCTCTTATCGTGGTTGTACTTTTGAACAGGTACGTTGCGTACTACGATGAGTAGGATGAGAGGCCTATGTCTGCCTCGAACATGCAATGGCATGTGTTTGAGATCACAAGAGTGATGTTTCTACCCTCACTGAGGATTGACCCCCTTTTTATCGTGATTGTATATGTGAATAGTTACGATGCGTGCTGCTGTGAGTAAGATGTGAATTGTGTGCTTGTCTCGAACGCGCAATGGCGTGTATAACTCACCTAAATAATAATCATGCGCCTTCACAGGCAAGATGCTCGATTGGGTTGAAAGACCAGAGCATGAGAATGGGACGGCGGTTAAGAAACCCTCCGTCGCGCTCATTCGGAACGGTTCATCAAGAGAGAGGATGGATGGTACAAAACTCCGATGGACAGTCATATATGGCAATCTCGGGCAAAGATCCGACCTTCCCCAGTCATCGGAGGTTAGGGAAAATCCTTCGGGCCACTTCTGCAGAAGTACGGATGCGCATCCATTGGGCCTTTGTTTGCCTTTGGGGATTTACTCTCTTGGTCACAGACCGTCCCCTTAGGAAGCGGACTCAGTCAGTCATTCGGGGTATAATAAAATACATAGCATAATGGACCCCCGAATCGATCTCGGTTGTTTCTACGTTTTGCCTTGTGCGTACCCACAATGGCCTGCTCAGTAATGAGACAAGATATAACTTATACACATGATCTTGAGATATGCATATTCTGACGTGCATTGCTTGCTTGCTTGTTAGCTCGGTAGTTAGGTATGCTACTCGTTGAGCTAGGTACGCCTGTCGAGGCGTTACCCTTGTTGGTTAAACTGCTTACGCAGTTCTGTGCTTGGTGATAACTAGCTTCTCATACTAGTTGATTGCTTATCCTGTGTAGCTTACAAATTGCTTGTGATGCAATAGCTTGTGCCTCACGATTAATGTAGCTGCTGGCCGATAGGCTGAACCATATAATGGTACTTGTATTTATTTCGAATGTTGTTATGAATACTTGTCTTTTGCAATTGCTTTTGCTTGGCTGGTGGATAGAGTTAGTTACTCTTCACCCATTATATTTGTGAGATTGCTATAGTGGTCTGTTCAAGCACTCTGATTCTTCCTGCTCTTTTACGTAGTTGTCTGCTTTACTAGAGCTTTGCTTACTCCACAGCACATTTGGTTAGATCTGCTAGTCTTGCTTGTTTCTGCTTGGGCTAGCGTTTATCTTACTTATTGCAGCTTCTGCTCTTTCTTGTCCTTTGCACCCCTACTAGTCTGTTGTTTGACTGACCCATTTTCATGGGCAGGTGGTGAACAGGTTGAGACAGCTTGCGATGGCATGATGACGCGATGCACTCAAGGCAATGCCCTTTCCTGACGTTGTTGCGCTCCTGGGGATACTTTTGATAGATGCGGTATAAGGTTTTTTTGAAAGCATCTCTTTTGATTATAACTCTGCATTTCTAAAACTGTATTACCAAAATGTGGTTCTTCTTTAATTGCAATAAAATATCTATTTGAACTGCAAATCAGTTTGTAAGAGGGAAACTGCTTTTTGGTTGTAATGTGCCCAAGGTCTAGGGACTTGTTGTTTTGAACCTGATCTTCCGCTGAACTTCTGTTTTAAACTCTGATAAATGATTGATTTCAAAGCTTTCAACCTTTTTCATAAAAGGTTTCAAGTCCATGATTTTGGGGCGTTACAGAACCCCCTCATAAATGTATTCAATGCTTGGAGCATTGTTCTCCAATTGTTCAATAAAATTCTTTATATTTTGGCATTTGTGTTCTTCATTTGTACCTTGTGTACATTTTGTTCTAAGTGTTCTTGTGCCTTTGTGCACATATTCCTTCGTGGAGGTGGTGCTTGTTTTGCACATTATCTCTTTTGAGATATTTTCACAAAAATATCTGCAAACACATGCACGCACATGGCATGTAAATTCACGTGCACGCACATACGTACACTCTCACGAGAGCCTGGTGTTTTCCAAGAGAACTAATTTAGAAGAACTTAAAAACTAGACATTGGAATAAGACTGCCACTGATTTGGAAACCAAAAAAAAATACATTGCTGACCTGTTAATAAGTGGGTGTAAAATAGTAAATCATTTGCTGAGAGGCCCTCAATAATATCCCATAGTTGTTGGCCATTAAGTACTTGACCTCTAAATGTAGGGTATCCTGCACCACCTTGATTGATCAGATACCATCAAGCCTGAAAGCTCACTGCAGGATCTATTGTGAGCTTATACAGGAATATAGACATAAGTTCGCACCGTATATGAGGTCCATGAGTCCTGAGACTGTTTGAAGGAAGTTATATAGAGCAGCTTGCCTGTGTGGTTGGAGAACTGCACTGAATTGATTGGATCCACATCAAAGCCAAGAAGCTGAAGAGGAAAGACAGCTGACTTGTTCCCAACATAGCCCTGCAAATGATAGTGCACAAGCAGAACAATTTCCATGATTATAAGTATGAATGCTCACAATATTGAAAATATAATGCCAGATATTTGTAGGGCGACGACGCGATGATACATGATTAGTCTGTTGACTGTGCCAACTAGTCAGTTAATAACAAGTTGCAAGAATAGTGAAAAACACAAACATAAGTGCTACAAGAAGCAAGGTTTCTGCAATGGACCACAGAAAATCACACGTTTGCATGTGAGAAACATCTGAGCGGATCCAAATCAATTTTCAGAATCAATGGTTAAACATATCAGTCAACATGAGAACTACTTGTCTAATTTTATATGTATGCATGTGTATTTGTCTACTTCGTCCAGGTGGTTATGGGAACCACAATTTCCTGAATCAATAAGTCAAATACGTGTTTTAGATACCTGGAGCTTCTTGCATTCTTTAGTGCCCTTGGCATCCTATAATTGGCTCAAATTGAATAATATTTCCAATGTGCTAAACAGTTCTATAAAATAGAAAGCCATGGCAACACCATCAATACATTAGTCTTTTGTCCAAACTAAACTGGAATTGGTTTCAGAAAATCCACAACCTCCTGAGATCTCTAATAAAGTTAAAAGACCTCTAACAAAGTTAATTCCCTTTCATATAGTCAAAATTACCATGCCACAACTACAAAGCAAGCATTCCAATTATGTTTCCGTTGTCCAGCATAGGCAGAACTCGCAGTGGAGAAAGGGTAGGTGTCACTCGCAACGATGGTGTCACTTGCTGCTAGGCTACGCCCGCTGCTTTTCTATTCTAGGCAACACATGTGTAGGCTCGGCGGAACTCACTGCTCGCTGCTAGGGTAGGTTTGAATTGCTTTTGCTCTTCATTCCATCAAGCAGGACCTTTTAAGAAACAAGAAAAAAAGGCTCATTTTGAGTTGTAGAAATCTCTCATGAGCAACTACGATATTTGCAATTTCTTCCTCTTGACTACAGGTCATGTTTGTTCAGATCTTTCATCCATTTTATTCACAAAAGGCATACTATGACAAAGGTGATTCAAGTTGGTGGGATGGGCTTCCTCCTTGGACGAGCACTTTGGATATAGAATCAAGGGTCCTAGATGCATCATATCTTTCCATCCTATTAGCTAGTAGGTAGGACAGGCTCTCATCTGCATGTTCGATACAACTACCTGTACAACAGAGCGTTAGAAACAGCCCTATAGCCGCCCCGACATGACAATACATTGTCAATTGCGTAATATGTGAGAATATTCGATCTGAGGGGACCATCACAAAAATAGTCAGAAGGAGAAACATCAATTACTGTCCAGTGGAGCCTAGAGGAGGGTTACTTGAAGCCTACGATAAGCGTGCAAGCGAACCTATTCGATAGAGATGAATAGCCATACTTGGACACTTACATGAGTGCCGGTGTCGAAGTATATATATATATATATATATATATATATATATATATATATATATATATATATATATATATATGTGAGAAAGAGAGAAACAAAAAAGTAATTAAATAAAAAATAAAAGAACTATTTAAAAAAAGAGGGAGACATTTGTGGTTCTCTCTTGCCTGTATGTGGCACCGCACAATTTATTATATATAAAAATTGTGAAATAGAAACGAGATTTAGTTCTTAAATGGCACTAAGCGAGCATGACTGCAGTAACTTTGAGAGTCTTTTACCGGCCAGCTTGACACCTTCATCATCTAAAAAAGAGAGAGAGGGGGGTCTTTCTATATAGTAAGGAGCATGCCCACTCATTTTCATGGAGTTGGGACCCAATAAAATATATATATAAAAAAAAGGTTTAAACAAAGTTGACACAAAGTGTCTAACATCAGACAATGCATGTCTAAGACACTCAAAAGGGTCGAACACGCAACACCAAGTGTCCATTTTTTTGGACAATTCTATGTAAAAAATGAAGTGTCTAGGAATGTTGGCGTCAGTGTCCAAGTGTCAGGCACTGACTCGTTGGCACTCCAAAACTGTGAAGGTAATATAGCATAAAAGTATTTTTAAATTCTAAAAAATTCAAAACATGCATCTCATGGCCACTTGCATGGGTCAAAACATGTAATAAAACCATAGTTACATATACCGGCGATATTTTCAAAATATCACAATATTATCGTTGTAAATTTACCAAACGATAATATAGGCAAAATATCACCAATTTGATAATATCGTGATATTATCACAAGAATATCATGATATTCTTGCGATATTATCAATTAATTTTACTATTTTTATTTATTTTTAATATTTTTTCTTCTTTCTTTTATATTTTTACTTATTTCTTTTATTATTTATGTATTTTTTGTCTAAACAGATATTTTCTTATTTTTGTTGTTTTTTATATTTTCAAAGCCCTGAGATTTATCACCAAACCTATAACCGAGATATAGCTGATACCGATATTGGTGACTATGAATAAAACGGAAGTCTAACCATAAGTGAATACCAATAACAAGTTTGACATCCCTACTTTGAGAAAACAAGTTTCAGGAAACAGTACCAAGGATGTCAATGCCAGGTTTGACATGACATTAAGTTTTCAACATTTCTTTTAAATTGTTAAATTCTCCCATTATGACTTGATCAATTAATGTAATATCTTCTTTAGAAAGGATCAGTATTCCTCTTGTCAAAAAGAGTTTACTCCAAATTCTTAATTTTTCATTAATTTGAAAGGTGCATGTGCCTCAAACTGCTGAAAATCTGTCCATTTGAATTGCTTTAATGGATTTTTTTATTTTGTTCCTATATATATAGCAACAGTCGTGACCGCGCTAAAGGTCTGGGCCGAAAAAGAGCATTTAGCGGTGACCGACCGCTGCTAATTTTTTTGTTAACAAAAGAAAGATGTTCCACCGCTGATCTTACACAATCAAAAGTGGAAAAGCGTCTGATTTTCATCGGACACTTTGTGTGTTTGACGATACACTTCTCTCTCTCTCTCTCTCTCTCTCTCTCTCTCTCTCTCTCTCTCTCTCTCTCTCTCTCTCTCTCTATATATATATATATATATATATATATATATATATATATATATATGTGTGTGTGTGTGTGTGTGTATACTGAAACCAAATGCTCCTGATGCATAGAACAGAACTAGAATGGTAGCAACAAGAAAAGGAATTGAGATGCTCAAAATGGTTTAGTCCCATTGGATCACAAACTTTGCTGCTACGTTTTAGAGAAGCAAGAGGATGAAAATCAGAAGAAAGTGAAGCAGCAGTGACTAAATCAGAAGCACATAAAGTGAAAGATGCTTTTGATGAAATAGCTTTTTGCAGGTGCAAGTATGCAAGACAGTGTGCTGAACATAATGAAGTAATGATAAACCAATTAATTCCAAACATCACTCTGAAACAAATTAAGAAAAAAAAAAGGAACATTGCCACTAAAGTGATGAGTTCGAGTATTTCAAAAGGAAAGGTCAATATTTGAGTGTCAATCATTGTCTAGAAGTTAGATGATTAATTGTTACAAAAGGAATTGAGATTTGGGATGGGAAGAAACAACAAAGGTGATCACAAGCCTCTGCATGGATTTGGAGATAAAATCTGTTTTCACTAACTTCAGTATGAACTGTACAATGTTAGGATCCTGGTGGTTAACCATTCTAAGGGCTTTTAATGTATCAGTTAGGCACCTAACATTTGGTATAAAAGCAACCACCATGCCTCGAGTTTCATTCTCGGAAGGGGCAACCTAGGAAAAGTGCAATCAAGAGTCAAGACCAGAGTGAGAGCCCCCAAAGATGAAAAGGGTTAATTGGAGTCAAAACAAGATTAAGAGCTATCCTAGAATGGGCAATCGAGGATGTTGGCAGCGTGGTGAATTGTTAGGATTCTAGTGGTTTAAAGGCTTGACTTTACACACCTTAATCACCATAGGGCCTTTTACTATATTGATTAGGCTCCTAACACTGAACAAACAATGAATAATCCAATTTGGAAATTAAAAGTATCTTCTGAACGGATTTATGCCTATGTCCACATCCTACCTAGACCACAATCATGGATTTTTCATGTGTGTCAGTCATTGAAAGTGGATTTCATGGTAGAAAATTAGTGGAAAGATAAAAGTACAATTCACATTTCCTTCATAATGTGCCCATATAGTATATAATTATTGCTAGGGACCAAAACAAAAGGTGGAGAATAAAAAAAAAGGAGAAATCATTGCTAAGCACAACTCTCATAGAAAAAGACAACACTTTTTCTTTCTGTTTTAGAAGTATTCATTGTTATTGCTTACAATGATAATGTCAGGAGGAGGAAGCATCGTGTTTATTGTTCCATATCTCCGATAATAACAATCCCCCGAGCGCTCCAGGTGACATCCCAAGTTAAGGGGTGTTTATGAGTACCCGCGGTCGAAGCTGGGTGTTCTATCTGGTGGGCAAGGGGGACCTAGGGCTTTACATCATCGAATGCCATGAACAGGGCACGGATCAACTGATTGTACCTTCTGGTGAACAGAAAATCAACAGTCCCACCCCCCCACAGAATCAAAATCAAAATCACAACCAACAACGATATATCGTATCAACTACCAACAGAATCGGCCGGCGCCAGAAATCTATTGGAGCAAGGCAAGTCCTTTCGACGAGTTAAAAGAAACCAGCCCATCATCAAGACCATTTTCTTCCAACATACTTTCCATCAGATGCGGATCAAATAAGTAAACAACTACCGAGAGTGTCTCCACACATTCCTCAACATTCTCAAAAGAACCCCAAAAGATCTAAACAATAAAGAGGAGGAAAAAAAACTTCACATCCAACACTTCAGCATTGGAGAACTTGTAACAAAAGACAGAAAGGAAATAAAGAAAGAGCAGCCTGTGCTAATCTGAGAGAGAGAGAGAGAGAGACCTGGACGGTGTGAGATTGGATGCTGAGAACGCGGCCCGTTTCCGACGGGAGAGCTAGCGATAGGATCGGCGGCGGCGCCATACAGGTGGAGCTTCTTTCTCCTCTTGTTCCTGCTCGATATCCCAAACAGCGATGTTAGCTGTCGATCAAACAAATTGCGCACTTCCACAGAGAGAGAGAGAGAGAGAGAGAGAGAGAGAGACCGGAAATGGATGGCTGCTGTTGAAGTACCAACCAATACGTGAAGCCAACAAAGACGCGGAGCGTCGTGCTGTCCTGTCTCAGTTGAATGTTCAAAGAGTCAACCCTACCATACCATGTCAAGATTCCTTTTTCCTAAAAAGCTCTTTCCTGACATTTTCGTATCCCACTATGAAACTTGTTCAAAAAGTACCAGTAGGGGTATCAACAGGTACCGGACCCGACCGGTACCAAACCCTATAGGGTTCGAGTACGGTGATAAATAAGAAGACCCAATTAAGACTCGGGTCGGGTATAGTGTAAATTTTTATATCAGACCCGGACTCGACCTGAGTTCCGATTAAGACCCACAAATTTTCAATGAAAAAGTGATAAAAAATATTATTTTACCGAGTATGGCCCGAGTCTGGTTCATGTAGTTTTTATCGGGTTTGGGTATGGTTTCTCTTATAGTGAATCTAATTAGACCGGGATCCAAACCCGATTCTATACCCAAAAATCGGGGCTAGGTCTGGTTCCGTCTGTGTCTGAACCAAACCGTTGACACCCCTGAGTATCATACACAGAAGAAATTGAAAAAAAAATAAAAAATTCTGGAGTTCATTCCAAGATAAACTATGAAGCTCGCCCCAAATACTTAAAAAACCCATACCATATGGATTCAATTTCATATATATTTACATAAAATCATAATTTCTATTATACATTTGTAGATATGGATTACTCATATATTATAATACAATAGTAATAAATTATTTGTTATTCTTGAAAGTATGATTATAAGCTTATAAAAGATTGCTACTCAATAAAAAAAATATATCAATGAAACATGAGTGATGAACTTCAAAAGTACGAATATCTTTGTGTTATCATTATTTATAAAAGATTATGTATAATAAAACTCATTTTATTGCTTTTAACTTGAAATTATAAATTATTTTATAGGAAATGGTAGTCGGTCGTGGTTCCACTTGCTTGTTTGGGAGCACCATCAAAATTCTGGCAAATAATTATCAAATCCATTTTGAAGTTGTTTGGAACGATATATATGGATTTCATAGTTGCCTCTTTTGTAGCATCTTCCAAACCTATATGCAGATATGGTATTTACATTTTATTGCCTTTGTCATAAACCAAGCTAGTATGCATGGGTTATGCAAGAGTTGGAATATGGTAAACACAATGTTGAGCACCATTGAGTGAAAAATGCATTGGGTGTAGTAACAAGTGGTATACGTTGGACTATTATGTTATGCGATGGACAATGGTATCCTCAATAATATAACAGTGTGTAGTGCTACAAACATGAAACATTATTATGTAAAGTGTCAAGACAGTGGATCAGAGGATGGATGCCTTTGAAGATTTGGTTAAGTACCGCTCTAATCAGATAAGATATCTTACACGTAGCGTTTGATACGCACGAGGGTGCATGTGGGTTAGGGCTAATTGCTCTAGGAATCACATTATATGGTCTCCACCGTGTATGGTAACACAGGACTAGGTGAGTAAATACCTAAGCATCAATGAGTGATTTTGGTAGCATTGCTCACAATGACATATAGCTACTAATTGGCCGCAAGGCTGTGGTCGGCAACGACCTTTCCCTATCTATTGAGATACATGTGAGTCTCTTGGGTGACACTTTCAAGAGACACGGTGTTGTGGCCTTTATGGCACGACATTGTTGTTGAGCTCAGGTTGTTGGTTCTAAGGGGCATGAGTGTTTCCCCCTCTTCGGAACTCGTACGATAATTATTTTCATATATTCGTTGAAGAGTATTGTGACACTATGCATAGGGAAGATGCGCAAAGTCGTGGCTTGGGCTAGGTCGTTGCGCATAAAGTGGTGTGTGAGGCCAAACATTTGTTCAGGCAACTGTGCATGGGGTGGTGCATTGTGCCAATGATCAAATTGGCAAACGTAAAAGGGTTGGTGTGAGGCATAGGGCAGTTAGATTTGCCAGATTGGGTTGAATGGCATCACAGGCTCGCAATTTTTTTTTGCCTGTGACAACTGGCATCAAAGCATAATGATTCATGGTGACATTGTCAATGGCTGAGTGGAAGATGACACACCTACGAGGCAAGACAAGGTGTAGTGGCACATAAGTTGTGTGTTTAAAGTAGATGAATCCTAAGGGTCAACGAGACATTGAAGAGCACAATGTTTGTTTATATGAGTTCCAAGTATCAAAGCCACCAAAAAGAATGGTTTGTCCCATGCTGAGCATAGAGGTGAGTTGTTGGTAGGGTGGTATGAGAAATTTTGTCAATTGTAAACAAATGTGTCAGTTGTTGCTCAGTTGGCTAAGGGACGTAGGCAAGCTCGTATATGCCAGAGTTGGCACTACGAAACCCTGCTATAAGGAGCACTTGTGCGATTGATTCCTACAAGTTTGTATGTCAACTCGAATGTAGAGCGTGGCATTGCTTTATGCACGATGCAGAGAGTGCACCATTGGTTATTCAACTCGAAGGATTTGCACATTTGAGTAAGAGAGACTCATTCAGATTCGTATTTCCTTTCCCAAGTATTCGAGTGGGACGATAGACACATGAAGCATAATTGTTTACGAATAGGACTAATGAAGTTGTGGGTTCGCAGAGTGCCCACCTCTCGAGCAGGAAGCTCTTTGTTATGGGTCTGTTGTGTCTTGGAAATTCCTCCTTATTGATTATTTTGTGAGTGGTAAGAGGTCATCAGCCCCAGCTCATTAGTTTGGTTTCTATGAAAACATGTTTGTTGGTTCTGAAAGAGAGTTGCAACATGTTGGCTCTAGGAGAAAGTTGCAGATTTCACCTTATAGATGAATGGGAGGAATCATTGTGAGCACTACAAGCTCAACTTGCAAAGGGAGAACAACTTGTGAAAATGTAGTAGCAACAAGATCACTTGGTGGGCATAATAACCAAGTGGAGACAACGACAGAAGATACGGTGGTGGCAACAAACTAAAGTCCATTGGCTCGAGCATAGAGATACAAACAACCAATTCTTCTAAGCTTGCATCCTCTAGGTGAAGAAACAACCATCTCCCAGCTATGGTCATTAACGGCTCATGATGGGAGGGAGCTACATATTGCCCAAGGTCACTGATTTCTTCTCACGTATTTTCTCTACCCAAAATGATGATCTCTTTGACATGCAGGAAATGCACTTTAGGGCATGTTTGATGCCTTCTTCAGGATTGAATGGACATAACGAACAAAATTGATAAAACACTTGTTCTGTCTGTTTTGTAACAACTGTACCAACTTCAACGTTTGTTTGGAGTGTTTATGGAGGTTGTTTCCTCATGTATATTGTTTGATTTATGTTGTGTGGACAATTTGAACACACATGGATGATGAGTTGGATAACTTTGTTTTGGATGGTACGACCCGATCCGACCACCAATATCCATGTTTTAACATATTTATTATAGATTTTAACCCCAAATATGGATTTCAAATTAGATCCAAATACTAAAACAATATAAAACTTGTGCAAATACCATTTTTTGATATCGTGATGTTATAATTGTATCATATTGGATTCAATTATGAATGTTTGACGAAATTCGTGGATTTTTGTATTGAATATGGATCTCGAATTAGAGTCAAATACCAAAATAATATAAAACTTGTGTAAAAATAAATACGCAACCATTTTTTTGATATCCCAATGTTATAATTGATATCATATTGGATCCAATTATAAATGTTTGTTGAAAACCATGGATTTTTTCCATGAATATGGATTTGAAATTGGATCCAAATACTAAAACAATATAAAACTTTGTGTAAAAATAAATATGCAACCATTTTTTTGATATCCCAATGTTATAAATGGTATTATATTGGATCCAATTATGAATGTGATGAAAGTGTTTCCCGCTTTTGCTAAATCCATCTAGTGATATCGTCTACAAAAAAATGCAAAAAAAAAAAACTGACACAAGAGATGGATCGAAGAATGGCACATTGTGAAACATGTATTTGTATAACAATAATGATATAAGACGGATCGTGAAAATCTACCAAGAGTATTGCAAATATCAACCATGCCCCCCAACAAACATGACAACAGTCTATTCATAAGAAATGAATGAAAAATTGCCTTTGCCATGAACTCGAACAAGGAACTTGACATAGTCCAATTTTCTCTCTCCTCTTGGAATTTAAACAAAAGGAACTAATTGCATGACAAATCCGTAGCACTGGACCAACAAGCTCAACCATAGCTTCATATGCCTTCTAGAAACCTGAAATACAAAGATGAAAACCATGTCCCCAAAATACAAGTTAAGTTATCCAAGAGAATGAAAAATAGAAGTATGCATTCCAGGATGGCAAGAAAGTAACAAGAATACAAATTGTTAAGTGCATTATGTATTGACCAAAATCAGTATGAGTTAGCTAAACAGGTCATATTCTGTATCCCAGAAGGGACTAAAAATATAATAGCCACTACTCCATCACCAAGACAGATCGATTTTAATTGAAACTTTAGTAATATTAAAAAAAACATTCATTCACTCAATATATTGCAAAAATAGGGTTTGAAATGCAAAAACTCTGAAAAAAGATCGGTTTGAACAATAGAGAGATATGTACAATACGTCGCTGAAAAGAGGGTTGTTGGAGACACGCTCGTCGGAGAGCTAGAGAGGGTCACTGGAGACACGCTCACTAGAGAGAGGGTCGCTAGAAATAGGCTCGTCCAAAGTCGTCGCTTGTCGAAAGGACCATCGTATGGGAGCTCCAAGGTTGGGAGTGAGAGAGGCGAGAGAGAGTGAGAATTATGAGGTTAGGGTTGAGGCAACGAGAGAGGGGCAAATGACAAAGTGTTAGGGGTGACTCCCCCCTGTTTTTTTTTTGCTTTTTTGTTCCCCGTCCCGCGTGACAACGTCATCAAACAAACCCTTAGAGAGCTTGACACACCTAGTTAAACCCTTCTTTACACATTTCTCTCTCAAGGAGATCATATCAGTTGTGCGGGCTTTACCGTTAGGTAAAACACCTAGTGTTCATGGTTTCCCCATAGAATTCTTTAGAACTACTTGGGGAACTGGTCAACGGGACATGCTCAAAGTTATGATGGATTTCTACTGCAACTCTAAGACAATGAGATGGGGCCAATCCCTCCTTGTGCTTATCCTTAAGGAGCAGGGCGCGAGGAAGTTAATCACTTCAGACCGATTTCTCTCATAGGGATCATGCTGAAAATCATCACTAAATCGCTCACCAATTGACTCAAGATGGTGATCCATAAAATCGTTTCGCCAACTAATGTGAATTCATACATGACTATTGCTTGCTCTCTCATGAGGCGACCCACTCCATCCATGTCTCAAAAAAAAAAGATGCCTTCATGCTAAAAATAGATCTGAAGAATTCATGTTTCAATGTTTAAGATGGTCATATCTATTTAAGATGGTCATAATTACGAGCGGGGCTTAGCTTGTCTGGCAGGAGCAGTTAGTGCACGTCACCTTGTGTTAGGACGTTACTAGTTCGAACCCCAACGGTATAGCTATATAACTGGTAGGGGTATGACCAACCCCAGCTTTCTCTGTCGAAAAAAAAAGAGTATCATAATCATTTTTAATGACCCAA
The DNA here is from genome assembly GCF_984573655.1 of Nuphar pumila. Taxonomy (NCBI): domain Eukaryota; kingdom Viridiplantae; phylum Streptophyta; class Magnoliopsida; order Nymphaeales; family Nymphaeaceae; genus Nuphar; species Nuphar pumila. Next base: position 82,389,408 of record NC_143263.1, on the reverse strand, counting down.
ACAGTGATCTGCTCTCAAAAGCGACTATAATTTTCTCTTGCACCTAGGGGTGGCAAAATTTGACACGACCCGCCAAACCGATGTGAACACCCCAAATTTTTCAAAATCTTTTAAATATCCCCTTTTTGCCCTTGATTTCATTTTATGAGCAATTGAGTCACTTTTAAACCTAAATTCCAGTACATTTCTCAAAGTTTTACTGAAATTAAATTTATTTTATATGTTTAAATTGATTTCGGATCGAGATTCATTGTCCAGATCCAAACCTGAGTCTCGTTCTTCAACTTTTAAATTAAAATTACAGAAAATACCAAAAATAATTTTTAAATAGCTTGGACAGTCCATCCGACATCCGTTTGGATCCATCACATTGTATTTCTCGATTCGAGTTTCAAAAACTCGAATATTTTCTCAAAACCGAGGTCCAAACCCATTTTTTTTGGAAAATTTTTCTCAAAATAGCCTTGGAAACCTTCTTTTGTAAATATTTCTTCAAAAATACAAAAAAATTAGTTTAAATCCTTGTTTTTTCGCAAATCTTAGGATTTTATTCCAAAAAAATAAAAAAAAACAATATATGGAAAAAAGAAACAAAATCAGTTTTTGAAAAAAATCTTTTTTGGAAAAAAATTTCTTTTAACCAAAACCAGTTTTTGCAAAAAACTTTAAAAGGGGACCGACTTTTTGAATTTTTTTTATAAAAGACCTTTTTAACGAAAATCGATTTTTAGGGTTACGGAGGCCTTCTCTGTTTCTGACCGAAACCCTCTCTTCCCCCCTCTCTTTCACCAAAACCCTCAGCCAATCGCCCCTCTCCATCGCCTTCCAGAAGCACCCATGTGCCTCCAACCACTTCTCAACCTCCATCTCCCGTCCATCCTTAACAAACCCGCCCTCCTCCATCCATCCACAACGGAAGCACCGTTCTGGATTATTCCTCCTCTTCTTTAAGAATCGGCAAAGGAAAACCCAAAACCACCGCTTCTTCACCCCAGCATCCTCTTCACTCTCTTTTACGATTGGTCTCCTACCTCTCCATTGCCATCCACCGAAACATCCGTTTTCACCCTACCACCGCACCTTCTCCTCTCAATCAACCGCTTCTTCAACCCTCCCCTTTATGATTCTGTTTTTTTTTTCCTTCTTGTTTCTTCTTCTGGTTTTCATCCATCGACTAAGGTAAGTCAACCTTATTACAGAAGCATCATCGAGGTAAACATTTCTTCCTCCATTTTTTTGGCTTTTCTATGAAATTTTTCTTTCTTTACAAGGTTTATTCGCTTTAAATTTCACTCTTGCTTTAGTTAACAATCCGCTAAGCATTTCTCTCCCGTATTTCTCTTTGATTCTCCTCTAGTTCTTTTTTTTTTTAGTTTTGGCCCCATCTTTCGCACTTCCGGTAGCGTTAAATTGCCTGTGCAATATCAACCTCCCCTGTGCAAAAATAAAAGGAATGTACCAATTCCAACATTCTCACTCTGTTTTCCTGTAATTCATCTTGATTTTGTTTTAGTCTATGAGAATCCGTATATATGTTTATGCCCTTCAATGATTCCTCGCAGTATATCGGAGCCCCGATTTAGTTTATGTTCACATGCCTTGTGATAGCATTTTTTTTTTGTGTTACCGTGGATAATCCCTTCTTCTTCCCTCTTTGTTATGCATTTTATTTTCTAGAATTCATTTTACTGAGTTTTCATGGTGATTTTCATGATTAAAATATCATAGTCTATATCGAATAATCGGGCATCATAAGTATCGACCTCCATCAGTATCTACCTGAGGTAGATACCCCATTCTGGAATATCCAGGGGCTTATCTATAACTCGTTTTAGAAATAACAAGGAGTGGGACGTTCTTTTTTTAGCCATCGACTGTGTCTCAAATAGCATCTGCTCTTGTGCAAATCGTTGTTGATGCCCAAAATCGTCAAAGCCATTGGACATATGTTGAAAGGAGGAACACAGGAGCATACATGCCCACCCAGTTCATTACCCCCAAGACACAGGAAAGCTGAACATCGGGGTATGTTTTCATTACTAATCAGCTTCATTTTCAGAGTACAGCCAATAACAGATTAGCACTGATTGCTTTCATTCTAGTATGTTCCTGGACTGTGTTTGATCTGTCCTTGGACGCCCGAACTATCAAAGCCATTAAAACATATTCTAAAGGTGGTGGTTTAACAAAGGAGAGTCCTCCTGTTGTCGATTCTCTGTTTGAGGCATGTAACTCTAGTTCTATCATATATCCTTTAGGTAATGTGTAGTTACATTTTGTTTACATTTTTGTGATAATCCTTATTTTGACAACTGAAGCAATTATGTGATGCTCTAATGCCTTATGACAACAGAAATAATGAAAATGTTCTGCAATTTCTTGACATGACTATGTCAAATGGTATGACATGGGGCAAGAATTTTTTTTTTAGAATTGCTATGCTACTGATATAGCCATTAATATTAGTTTGAAATTTTACTTTTCCACAATTTTTGTATGTACTGTCGGTGCATAAAGATTGAAGTTATTCATTCTGATGCACTCGTACAACAAAAACCCATACTCCATGGTGTCTTGATAGTAACAGGTTTGAAGTTATGATACTTTCTTAGTTATAGGTAAATGACTATTTGATGCTTTCTATTTATGAACTTAATATATGAAGACACTGTCTCGAGCTGTTGATTAAAACTGATGTTTTAAGGATTTTTTTTATCTCTTCAGGTTTTTGAATGATTTGCTTAGTCGAAATGACCAGAAAGGGGCTATCTCGAATCCAATAGGCATCATCTTTGCTGGTTCAGATAGTTCACTTGTTTGGACTGTTCTAGGAGTTAGAGACCATGTGTTTGCGGCAATGGATATAGTAAAGGACTGAATTTTCTGGTGGACATTTCTGATTGTAAAGTTCTCTTCAAGACAATAAAGTGTGTTGGTTGCATCAGCCAACTTTTGGACAAAAGCTACTGCACTCCATGAATCACTGGTAGATCCTCTTAATATTTCTGCCGACCACATCTTGTCCCATGTCGTGAAGGTACTGGAAACAAGATGAGCTTCAGATGGTTTATTGAGAGTCCTCGAGAATACAACTTCAGGAGATTTCCACTCAATAATTCATCATGTATATGCTGACGATAAGTCCGTGCCAACCTCATGCTTTGGCGAATTTCAGTTGCCAATTTTTTTCAATGAATGCTGGTATTTGTCTTGTAGTATAATGAGCATAACAGGAAATTAAGATGCGATATACTTGGCATATACAGTGCCACATTTTCCTGCACTTTGTTATTAAAACATCCAAGTTATTACCACCTCTTACTAAAACACAGTATCCACTGTGCACCCTAAACCTACCTTCATTGTGAACATAGTGCCAACACTCATAGAGGTATTCTTTTTTTTTTTATGATCATCGATCCATGTGCATCTAATGCTTTAAGCTAACTTAATCTCTCATGTATCATTCAGAGGACAGTCTTTCTTTTGCATCTGATAGAAGTTTCAGAACTCCATTTCATGATATTGCTAACCATTTTAACTTGTCCCTGTGAAATTCTAAGAGGCATTGGAAATAACAATCGTATTCTCTGCTGTTCATTTCATTTTCCATGAAAAGAAGTTTTCTTTACAAAGAATAACCATAATTGTTTTAGTTTAAGCTGCATTTTTTTCTGTTTCAATATTTTCTAAACTAGGTTTTACGTCCCTTCAAAGCTCTAGTATGACAGAGAAAATTACTCTGATATGGTGAGATGAATTGGTTTGAGGTGTCGGCTGGAAGTGTCTTAATAGACTATCTCAACTTATGGCAAAATCCTTAATATGTTCTGGACCAAACCATCCAAACAGCTGACGAAGAGTTCAGGCACTAGACCTTAGTTCAAATGCAGAACAACATTTGTGGTTGTGTTAAAATCAGATTTTGCTCCTAAATTGGCAAGCAGTTGGCGGCCTACAATGAAAGATAAAATTGTCAACTTTGCGTTTATTGTCCCCAAATGCTTTTGGCAGCTGTGTTTTCACATTCTCCATGGGACCTGATTGTTGCCAACTTCAGACCACTGCTATTCATGTTTCACGGTTAATGGGAAGGAGCCTCATGGTCATAAACAAAAAGAAAGTGAAATTTACATAGCTGTCAGCATATGAATGATGTTGAAGCTAGTTATATCTTTAGCATCTCACCAACATCAATACGTATGCTTCACTTTCAGAAATCCCTACAGCAGATCTCACCTATGCTGCACATCCTACCATGGTAGGTAATGTCCATACTCTGCTTCCCTTTGCATCTATTAGCCATCTTTGTGCATCTCACCAATGATATACAACCCTTGCTCTTACCACATGCACTTCCATTCACATAGCTGAAAATCCCCTGTTGTACCCACCTGTGAATAGTTTTAGCATAACTGCCTATCTCAATCACTGTTATGAACCACCACTGCTGTAGTTATTCAATTCCTGTATTTATCCTCAGTGTATATACTGTAACACTGTATTCGTGCTCACATTGTTGTGACTCAATATAGGTTTACATCATCCTTTCCTATCTTTTCTTACATATTGCTTGCACAAATGTATATGAATCATGCAGTTTGCCCGATCATCATGTATTTAGGCATATAAAACCATCCATATGTCAACCTTTTTCAACATATTAATATAATTTCAGCAATATTTCTGCAAAATCATGTGACATTCATCTTATAGGCGATAAATGTATTTATCTCATTCATTGTGTCCTTTATACATGCCATCTTCATTTCATTCCCCATTTCCTCTTTGTTAATGTTTTTAGTGTCTTAGTTCCATGTTATGTGTGTTATAGTCTCATTCATTTATAAGCATCACATTCAGGTAGGATATTTGCATTTTTAGCCTAGATGTGACCATGTGCTTGTTGGTCTTTGATACCTCTTTTCCATATCGCTTGTGTTAATTAGAATTTTGCGAGAAATATGTAGAAATCGTTGAATTCCTTTTAGATTTAGAATTTCATCATTAGATATAATGAAAATTTCCATTTCTTACAGTAAATTAGAATGTATAAAAAAATGCATATTTCTAGGAATGCTTGCTTTCATATCATTTTCCTCCTTTTTCGCATAAATACACTAATGGTGAACCACGAATGACACGTGCACCATTTCGTAAGAGGTAATTAATCCTAAGTTGATGATTTACATCAATGGTCATAGTCAGGATGTAAACAAAACTTAGGATTTTTATCTTTTATAAAATAACATTGGATCCACACTGGATCCTCTTTAAAAATCACCATACTTTTAAATATTTCCTTCTTTTATTAGAGTTTAACTTAAAATTGACTGAAAATATATACCAATGGCCATAGTCAGGGTATATTGAGAGTTAATTTCATTTTAAACTCTATAAAAGCACAAAATATGTTTTATTCTTCACCTGAATTTAAATATAGATCATTATATAATACATTCAATGACCATAGTCAAGGATGTATTATATTTTCAATCTTATTTCAATTCATGTAAAGAATGAAATATGATTTTCAAAATTCAATTTCAAAATTCTTTAAATTCATTCATCATTTAGGATAGAATTACATCATATTTTCAAAATTCTTTTCATAAAATCCAAGTGGTTTCCTTCAGATATCTTCTTCATTTCTCAAATCAATTTTCAACTCTTGTAAATTCAAATATCATTTTCAGATTCTAACTTTAAATTCGAAGTCCAATTTTGACTTTGAAATTCATTTGTATATCCAACATTCAGATTCTAATTCAAATCAAATTTCAAAGTCCAATTTAACTTTGAAATTTCTAATTTATCTTCTGATTTCAAATTCAAAACCAAGTTTATTTTCTTACCTTCAAAATCCAAGTTTTGAGATTAATTATGAATCTTAAAAATTCAAGTCTTTTTCTAAAGTTTTAAATTCAATCTGGGTTTTCAAAACCCAGATCCATATTCAAAAGTCCCATTTGGACTTTTAAAACTCAAAATCCAAAATTAGATCAACTTTGATCCAGTTTTCTAAATACAAATCTACCTTTGGATCTTAGACTTCAGATCCAACTCCATTTTAGGATTCAAAACCCAATTCTACTTTGGATCTTAGACTTCAGATCAAATTCTATTTTAGGATCCAGAATCCAATTCTATTTTGGATATCAGATTTCAGATCCTAAACCCATTTTTAGATCCAAGACCCATCTTAGGATCCAGAACTCAATTCCATCTTGGATCTCAGACTTCAGATCCAAATCCATTTTAGGATCCATAATCCAATTCTACTTTGGATCTCAGATTTCAGATCTAAATCCATCTTAAGATCCAGACTTCGGATTTGAATTCCAGATTTCAAATCAAATTCTATTTTCAAATCCAACTTTCAAATCCAATTCTATTCTCAATTCTAGATTTCAAACCCAAGTTCCATTTTCAGATCTCATCTGAATCCATTTCTATTTCCTATACCATTTAGGATTTCTCAAGTCCATTCTGATTTCAAATTTGAAATTCAAAATCCATTTCAAGTATTCATTTCCTTTCCTAAAATCCAAGTTTAAAAATTCAAATTCAACTTCAAAATCCATTTTCTGACATTGAAGCTTCATTTCCTTTTTCACTCATCTCTAAATCATTCTTTTCAAAATTCAAAGATTTATTTTTCCCAACTCTGATTATTTCAAAGACTTAGAATTTCAAATCCCTGATCTATCTCAAGTTCTAAGTTAGATTCAATCATTTCTTCACTCCATTATCAAGTCCATCTCAGAATACTTGGAAGTTTTCAAAAATATCTTTCAGAGAGCATACATCCTTGCATTGCACAAGCATGATTCTTTGTGCATTTAGACTTAGAATAAATTTTTAGATACTATTTTAGGCAAAGCAAAAGGCATAAATTTGATCCTTGGTTCGATTACCCCTGGTAAAGGCATCAAGAACGGTCGAACCTCGTCTCTCCATTTTTTCCCGCAATATATTTCAAAATGGAGGCGAGTAATTTGCTAAATATTTTCAAATCAAGGTCAAGTGAGACCCCGCAAAAGAGTTCCTCTTCTCTCTTCTTTCCTTTCTTTTCTCTTCTCTCTTCTTTTTCTATCTTTTATTTTTCTCCCATCAAAAAGGAGGGAAATAAGAGGTTAGAAAAGGGAAAGAGAAGGAAGAGAGAGAAATCATAAGAGGAAAATTTTTGTGATGATCACACCCAACCTGCCAACCTGCCTCTTAGGCGGGTTCAGATTGGGCTTAAACTAACCCGTTTAATAAACGGGTCGACCCGCCTAACCCGTTTATTAAACGGGTCGGGTTCGTGTTAGGGGTATGCCAACTCGCCAACCCAGCTGACCCGTTTAATAAACGAGTTAGGGGGGTGGGTCGACCCGCCAACCCGCCCGCTAACCCACCAACCCGTTTACCAGACCCAACCCATTTATAAACAGGTTGGCGGGTCGTGTCGGGTTACCCGTTTAATAAACGGGTCGGGTTCGTGTTTGCCACAACCGACCCTTTTAGTAAACGGGTCGGGTTCGGGTTGAGGTATGCTGACCCGCCAACCCGACCCGACCCGATTGCCACCCCTACTTGCACCAGTGCCTCCCTCCCACTACAGTACCTAGGCATACCCTTAGACTTAAGGGGTATCGAGAGGACATCACTAGTCAAAGGTGGAGTGCAAGGTGCAGTCATGGCGCGCTATACTGTTGCCATTCTCGGGTTGTCTCATCCTAGTGTGCCATGCCTTGTCATGTTGAGAAGCGTTTGATTAAGATCATGCTACACTGCCTATGGCACGGATCAGATAACCACAAAAATCGTCCTACAACAAGTTGGGATCTCATAGCTAGACCACAAAGATTCCAATATTGCAAGTCATACGAGAGAAGTACGATTTACATGGCTTGCCATGGCAACGACGAGAAGGTTCTAAAGAACACCGATCCCATCATTTGAAATAGGATGGGTTTCATCATACATTCAATCCTAGCCATCGAGCAGAACCATCTAGCCATGGATTGGATGGCTAGGATTGAATGTATGATGAAACCCATCCTATTTCAAATGATGGGATTCACGGCATGTTTGGCAAACTCGGTGAGTACCGAGTTGTTTTGTATCGGTCAGGAACCGAGTCAAAAAAGTAAAACTCGGTTTAAAGGAAACTGGGGCCGAGTCACGATAGTGACTCAGCTGAGTCATGTGAGTTTTAATCTCAAATTGGCGGAGTCACTTTTCTTGCTATTTCAAATGATGGGATCGTGTTCGGTTCTAAATGGGCTCACGGCATGCTTGGCAAGCTCGGTGAGTAGCGAGTTGTCTTGTATCGGTCATGAACCGAGTCGGAAAACAAGTAAAACTCGGTTTGAAGCAAACTGGGGCCGAGTCTCGATAGTGACTCAGCTGAGTCATGTGAGTTAATCTCAAATTGGCCAAGTCACGTTTCTTGTTTACTTAATATTGGGTGTTATTTATTGCCTTATTGGTTGAAGGTAAAAAGATAAGTGATTTTGGTAATACCAAGTTGTTTATAGGCCACTTAAGGCAAGTGTGTATGGTTTAACTTCTCAAAAAAGCTGACCGTTATGAGAAGGATCTCTACAACTCTACTTTTCTTGTTATTGGGAGATGGAGAGGTGGACTATTAAATACCAAATTAAAAAAGATATACATGCAGATTTAAAAAGTAAAGTTGACAATTAAATTCACACGAAATTGAGATCATTAAATAATAATTAAAAATAATATGCTTAATTGGATGTGAAACGCTGTGCATAGTTTTTTCATTAATTAGAGAAGAAAGCTCTTTCCAAAAAGCATGAACATACAACAAAAAAGTAATTTGTCTTGAACTTATGTTTAATTGAAAATTTTTATTGGCTGAAATGAGGGTGCTCTCTTTCACACACACTTTCTCTCTCTCACATATATATGGTAAATATTGGCAAGTTGTATCAGATGTATTCAACATGGTTTGTTTGCTAAGGATTATGTTTTTTTGATGTAAAAATGTGATATTTTGAGTTATGAAATTTTGGCACATTGTGGGCCATTAGTTTTTGGATCTCTTTAAAAACCTAATTATTTGTCATAATCACAGATTCAAAATAAGTTTCATACTAAACAAACCATGTAGATTTGATCTACAAAAAAATGACATTTTTTGAAGAAAAAAGTGTTTTCTACTCATTAGTTTTGTACCTTCATCAGTAGCCATTATTAATATATATAAACACACATCACAGTTGTATATTACAATTTTTAACTTTTTATGTTATAAAGTATGTGTTTATTATTTATTTTGATTAAATAAAATAAAAAATCATGACTCGCCCAAGCCATGGAGTGAGATGTGTCTGATCTGATACCGAGTTCTGAGAATGCCAACCATGGCTCGCTGGTCAGGCTTATGGAAGGGCCTTCTTAAATTCCTTCCACATTTCTTGCAAGGAGAGTGCGGGTTCTGGTGAAGATAATTAAGGCAATAAGATAGGCCTTAATCCAGAATTAAGTAAAGTAATTATTCCTTCCTTAATGAAAGGATCCAGGACGTTGAGAGTGGGTTATCTCAATGTATGTTTGGAATCCTAATGGGCGTGCGTGCATGAGAAGTCGGCCCAGCTCTCATGCCCATATCTAAAGAAACTGCAATGCATGAATTAAAAAAGAGAAAATAAATAATTAAGAGATACTTATTTGAATATAAAATAGGAATAGAATATATTCATGCAGAACAGTCAGATGAGAAAAGGAAAGAGGGGGCATTTCACCAAGATAGGGAAATGGACTCCAGCCCTAGGATGATTATAAGGGTCTCTCTCTTGTTCTCATATACACACAGAAAAACGAGAACACAATAAGAGAGATTACAATACCTGTAGAGGCTGTGATTAGTCCCAATCTTGGAGATCATCAGCATCACACCATGCTTCACCTTGATTTGCCCTCATGTGATCACTGTACAGGAGTCCCTACATTGGTATTAGAGCTCGAGTTGTCGTTGCTGCTATGCTGCCCAGTTGTTGTCAAGCACAAGGGACTCTCCTCCAGTGATCATCGTGATTCGATTGACCTTTTGTGTGTTCGCATGTCTGCACTTGTCTTCAGTGTAGGTACGTGATCATGCATAAATTACATGTATTTTTATATAATTTTGCATGAATTTCATTGATTTTAATGTTAAAATACCCATGGTTGATGAATTTTGGTGTTTTTGTGTGCAAGAAGCTTTTGGTACGAATCTCGTCTAAATTGGATGCAATTCAAGCATTTTAGAGTTATTTCAAAGCAGTTGGAGCGAAGATCTAGAGTCAAGATCCAAATCCTACATGCTGCAATCTCAAATCCAGCAATCTCAAATCCAGCTGTGCAAAAGTTAAAAAGTCCAAAATAGCCCTCCATAAGGGGCACCACCTTAAAATTGTTATGAAATAATGATATTTGTAGTATAGTTTTAGAAATAAGTATTATTTTTTAGTGTTTTTGAAAATAAGAATGTTAGAAATGTTTTTAAGAATTTAAAAATTAATAAAATTAGCATAATAAATAGGTTAGAAAACATAAGGAGAAGTAGATTTTTCCCTTAGGAGCTACCGCCCCCTCTTTCCTCCTCTTCTTTCCCAATGTGGGGAACTCTCTCTCCCTCTTTTTTCTTCTCTCTTCTTTTCATCTTTCTTCTTCCCTTCTACCTCTCCACATGAGTTTCATGTGCAGCAACCAAGAGCTTGATGTGACATCACTCCTCACGTTGTGGGCAACCTCTTGAATGCAACACCATCATGGGAGAGATCTGCTCTTTTCTCAACTCAATCCAAAATCGGGAACCGCCGTCGGTAAGTTTCTTCTTCTACCCATTCTTTAGATTTTTAGGGTTTCTTGCATATAGATTAGATTTTGTTTTATTCTTCTTACATATTTAGATCTACTCTCTACAATTTTTGTATATTAGGATTGTTTAGGATCGCTTATACTCATTGTTTTAAATTTTAGAATTTTTATTTTGGTCAGAAAACTTTTTTCTTCAGCGGCCAGATTTTCTGTGTCAGACTTGATTTCTTTAGTCTGATAAACAAATTGTTCTCACCAATCTAGAAGGAGTTTAAGGCTGCAATTTTAGTATGTGTTAGTTGTACATGTCTAAAGTATTCTCTCTAAATTTTAGCTCAATTCGATTAGGGGTGGGGATTTTATGGCCATTTTACTAAAGCCATTTTTTTGGCCCTACAGAAATCCGACCTTCGATTTTAATTGCAGCGATATTGGAAAATGAATTTATTTTTATTTTTTTGCAAGTATCGAGTTTTTCTTACCTGGGTGTGATTAGACATGTTTAGAAAGTGTATAGATATTTTTGCCTGATTTTTAGAGTTGCCTAATTTCAATTTTGGAATGCTCCAAAAATAGAGTCATTCTCCTTTTTTACCTTTCTTTCTTAGACTTTCTATTTTTTCTAAATTGGAAAGTCTAACTTGGGAATCCTTTTCTTTCCCTCTTCCTAAATTCAATTTTTTTTAAGAGGAAGGTTCCCTTTTGTGTGTTAGGCAACTAGAGGCCTCCCTTCTTGGAAGGGAAGGTCGTCCCCCACCTGGACCCAACCTAACTTAGCCTAGTTAGGTTGGCTAGGTCTTATGGGTCGGTCTAGCCAAGGTGATCTAACCGGGTGGGTTATGTCCTTTGTTGAGTTGAGTTCTTTATCTTTAGTAAGTCAAGTATTGTAGGGTAAGTTAGGTCACCCAGGTTAGGTTTAGGACACGTTCAGACCTAGTCTGAGGTCTGACCAAGCAAAGTTAGGTTAAGTTAAATCGGGTAGAGTAGTTTTGCTAGTTTTGTCAAGTTTTCGGTGACTAAATGTCTTTGGATACATTTGGTGTATTTTTTGTGTCTTAGTTGAGTTACTTTATATGTGTTAGGTGATGGTTTTTGTCAGAAAATTAGAATCTAAAATTAGGTTTTGAGTGCTAAAGTTAAGTCAAGTGGAGTCTTTGTCGGGTTACTAACATAGTATATAAATAGTTGTCTTTTGTGTTTCCATTTTATGTGGTGGCCTCGATGAACACTAAGGTCAACAAGGTGGTTGAAGTGGACACGCTAATTTTTTTTGAACAAGGTGGTTGAAGGAAGCTAACTCAAGATTGTATTTAGAGTTTTTATTTTCTTGTTTTTATAGTTAGGGCATTAGGCCATTTCTATCATTTTTGGGTTATAATTTTTATTGCCACTCGTGCTTTTGTAATAGGTTTTGTGCGCATTTACTTTCATACTCTTTTCTATTTTTAGGCAATAAAGAGTGTGATTTGTTTAGAATACTTTTTCTTATTCTGTTCCCTGTGGTTTGACCTGGACTTCACCACTTTTATCTGAGTCGGTTATTTAGATTTGGTGTATAGTTTACACTTTATTTTCATTAAAAATATCTTTTAAAATAGCTTTAAAAAAAGTAACACCAAATTTTTGGCACCATTGCCGGAGAACGACAATTAAGGTCTAAGTATTCACTTTATTGCCTAGTGTTTGTTCATGTTTACCTAGGATTGCTAGTTTATTTTAGTTTATTACATAGGATTATTTAGTTATCTTCCTTGTTTTATATATTAAGAGTATTTAGTATGCTTTGGTCAAATTAACTAGGATTGTTAGATCCACACTTGGTTGTAAATTATAAAGCTATCTTACTTTTATTGCCCGACCCACCTAAATAGGGTACCCAAGCTATAGGTGATCGAGCATTTAGTTTGATTGTTGTTAAGATAACTCTATTGTTGCAAATTTGTGGTTGCATGTTTATTTGCTTTTGTAGTACTTGCTTGCGTGGTTTGGCTTGATTGCGCTTGTATATTAGGTTAGGTAGAAAGCCTTTAAAACGCGTGCTACGTTGGGTCCAACTAAGTGGTGTATGCAAGAAAGATGCTCTCTAGACCCTAAGCTTGTTGATCAAGTCGATAACCCTGAATCAATCATCATAAGATCCTGTAGAGTCGGACCCATGGCAGAAGACCTCGCCCAAATCCGTCCTTTAAGGGAGTACTTCGTTCCTACCGAGTATACTCCTACCTCTTGCATTGCAAGATTTGATGTATAAATGAACCAATATGAAATTAAGGTGGTGTCATTCAAATACTTTCATCCCATTATGGCCTTAGCAACAAGGATCTCTATTGTCATCTCGATGAATTCCTAGATATATGTTTCATTGTTAGGATAAAAAACTTTGGAGATAACATACTTAGGCTAACCTTATTCTCATTCTCCCTCAAAGACAAAGTCAAGCACTGGTTGAAGTATCTGGATATAGTTCAGATTATCACTTGGGATCAGATGCAAAAGGAATTTTTGAAAAAATATTTCTCGATTGGCAAAATGAACCAATTCCTGTTACCAGTTTCAACCAACTAGAGGGAGAAGAGGTTAAAAGATCTTCTCAGGAAGTGCCCCCACTACTAGGTGCCTAAATGACAACTAGTTCAGTACTTTTATGATGGGCTGACAAAGAAGAATCGTCAAATGGTTAATGAAACCTGTGGGGGTATGCTTATGCTCAAGAGTGAGGATGAGGCATGGACGTTGTTTGAAACTCTAAGTGAAAACTCTATTCACCATGCTTCCGCTTCATGAACCAAAAGGATGACACCAACGCCTGGGGGTCCCAAAAAAAGGGGAATGTATGAAGTAGGAGTCTCTTTTGAGTTGTAAAACAAGGTTGATATTTTGACCCAGAAATTGGATTAGTTATTATCAAGTTCCTCCCCAGTGCAGCAAGTGTGTGCTAGCCCAGCATATTATGTGACTGAATGTCTATATGCACTGCAGTATCCTGAGTTTGTTCAGAAACAGATTCATACAATACAGGGTTTCGTCAGACTCACGAACAATCCATTCTCAAACACCTATAACCCAGGTTGGCAAAACCACCCCAATTTCTCGTGGAGAAATCTACAAAACTGAGCCCTCATTCCTGCCTAAACTCATGCTCGAACAGGTGGCTACCAACAAGGCTACCAGAGACCCACTCTTTCTCCCAGTCAACCTTTATTTATCCAGACCCCTCATCTAGAGACTTCAACAAGTCAATCTTTTGAGGAGAAGCTCCTTCAAGTCGTTTTAGACATAAAGGCTAATATGAACTCCCATACACAGTCAATAGTGAAGCTTGAGACTCAAATGGGACAACTGGCAGAGGCATTAAGCAGGCACAACGAAGGAGCTTTACCCAGTCAACCCTAGAGGTAAAGAACTCATGCACTATGGCTTGCATATGATGGAGACTCACCAAGAGCATACTAAGTCTATTATAACCCTCCAAAATGGGAAGGAGTATCTCCCTATCCAGAGGCCCAAGAGTTAGACAGATAACCAGTCAAACTCTATAGAAAGGCTCAAGGAAAGTGGCAAGGCTCTTCAACCTGAGCCATCCACTTCGTATATTCCTAGAGTCCCTTTTTCTGAAGCCTTAGAGAAGCCCAAGTCCCTTGGCAAGCAGGGAATCAAGATGTCAAAAATGCTTGAGTTATTCAAGCAAGTACACATTAATCTTCTTTTGCTTGATGTCATTCAGCAGGTTCCCGCCTATGCGAAGTTTCTGAAGGGGCTTTGCACTCAAAACAAGAAGTCTAGGTCCAATATAACTAAGAGAGTTTATCTCACAAAGAAGGTGAGTTTAGTGCTTCAGCACCAGATTCCACCTAAGCTCAAGGACCAAGCCCCCCCCCCCCCCCATTATCTTGGGGGAAATGTTAATATATTGTCGAGTTTCTTTTATGACATATTTGAGATTGGGGAGATGAAGCCTACACCTAGGACCCTGCAGCTTACAAATCGATTCATAAAGGTCCCGCAAGGGATTTATGAATATGTTTTGGTCAAGGTGGAGGACTTATACTTTCTCGTTGACTTCATTATTTTAAACATGGAGGGCGTGAATCACGTTAAGCAAACACCCATTATTTTGGGATGGCCTTTCTTGGCTACAACTAATGCATGCATCAATTGTTGTACTGGGGCCATGGACGTGTCCTTCGCCAACAAAAAGATGAGACTAAACATCTTCAATGCTGTCGTGAGGCCTGCTGGTGAGGATGTTTGCTTTCAGGTAGACATAGTCCAGGACCTAGTTGAAGCGGAGCCTCTTTGGACGTTAAGAGATCCACCTCAAGATGAGGATGATGAATTTGTAAACACCTCAAATTTTTCTCGTTCATTCCAGACACTCCCTTTCAGCGGATGCCAATCCCCTTAGGAGTCAAACCCCTAGGTTCAGTCTAGTTTATGTGTCATTTCACTCCTTTTTATCAGTAAAATTACCATTTTACCCCAAGGTCACCTTAGATCTCAGTCAGTCAGAGTCAACCCAACTCATTTTTAAGTTTGAAACAGTTAGAATGTCAGTCATTTCTAGCTTCTCTTGGCTCACAATGAGCAAACATTGTTCATTTCTGACCATTTTGGCTAAAATTAGTTCATTTCTCGAGAAATGAGCTCATTTTTAGCTTGAATTCCAGTCAATTCTGTTCTCCTGTGTCTAATTTGAGCTCATCAGAAGTTCAAGTGGCTCAGTTCCAGTTCAAATTCTATTCCCAAAGTCTCAGAATCTATTTTAGCCCACTTCAACTCATTTCAGCTAAAACTGAGCTAAGTCCAGTCAGCCCAGCTAGTGTTTGAGCTCTAGATTTAGTTCATCTCAATATGATTGACCTGCATTCTAGCTCAAACATAGTGCAATCATTATCTTCTTCACTCTAGTGCTTATTTCTCATAATTTCTCTGAGATTTGGGTCATTTCTCGATCATCCGGTCTAGGAGTTAAGTTGATCAGTGTCTTTTTAGTTTCTCTGAGTTTAGAAACCCTAGGAACCAGTTCAAACCTCATTTTTCAGTGTCACTCTCTGCCCTGCAAGGGCAAAATTATTTCTCGATTATTTTATCCAAAAACATCATTTTATCATTTCTCAAACTGGTATAAATATCAATATGGGCTCGGATCAATTCCTTTCCTGAAAATTTTAGCTGTATTCGAGACCCAATTTATATTTGGATCAAGTCCAATGTTGGATCTAATATCCAATTACCAATTCTCATCTTCAGACAAGAATTTCCAATTCTTTGTCTCTGCCAGGGGTCTGGGACTTCAAACCCCTCATCCAAGGTTTGCATTTGGTATATCATTTCATACCATTTTATATCATTTCATCGCATTTCATGTCATTGCATGTCATTTTCGAGATCCAACACTTTTGTTTTCAAAATATTCAACCCAGATTCGATTTTAAAACCTCGCTTTCAAAATCAATTTAAAAAACCTGGGTTTTAAATTGACATGTGCCATTTGGCTGACCATCAGGGCTTTATATTTCTTTATTTTGAAGCATTTTCCTTAGAAAAATGATTTGGACTCATTTTAAACTTGATTTTTAATCAATTTCCAATTTTTATCAATTTCTTCAAGTGGAACCCACCCTACAGGAGGTGCCAAACCCTAATTTTTCCCACATTAAAGTTTTTTGAAAATCTTGTTTTTAACCCCCTTATTTTCTATTTTTTAAAATCATTTTTGAAAATCAAATGGGGCTCACATTAGGTGGCGCCACATTTGAAAGTGTTTAGGTTAGTTAGAGTTTTAATTAAGTTAGAAGTTTGAAAAGTAAAAAACCCAAGTGATTTTAAAACTTTATTTTATTTTAGCATTTTAACCTTGTTTTTAAACTTCTAGTTAGGGTTTTAAAAACCAAATGTGGGCCCATATAGGTGGTGCTACAATTGAGATTTTTTAGAGTTTATTTAGAGTTCAATTAGATTTAATTAGTTAGTGTTTCATTTAGGTTCAAACTTCTTCAAGAAAAATCACCCCTTTAGGTTTTAGTTTTATTTTTTTGAAACTCTTTAAAACAAATCCAACTCTTAATTAAGAGTTTTGAAAAATCTATAAATACTCACCCCTAGAGTTCAACCAGGGCATCTGATTCCTCTCCCTCTCTCTAGGTCTTCTTCTCTCTCAAGCTCCTCAAGTCTAGCAGCCTCCATTGCAGCAGCCCCAAGGTGAGCTCCTCTCTTTTTTTAGTTTTATCGATTTTTTTATGCTTTACACCATTGCCGCCCCTTGTGATTCATCTTTTTCATATTATTTTCATTCAAGAATTTGTCTTCATGTGCCAAGAAGATGATCTACTGATTATCTAAGGTTCTTTACATGTTTTTGATCCATCAATCATGCTCATATTTCATTTATTTTGTTAATGCCTAAATAAAGATCGAGATTCGACCTTTCAATAGGTCAAATCATTCTTTGAATGGCTAGATCAATGCAAATTCATGCTCCAGCATTTTTTTTCCTATGCTATGTTTATGTTATTTTCACCATCTACACATTCAATCATGATCAATAGCCCTTAATCTCATATTTTTATGATTTTTACATGCATAAATCAAAATATATCATGATTAGGGTTTTATTTGTGAGATATGCAATTCTGGTTGTCTAATAATGACACTATTTTGCCTATTTATATTTGTTATATAAATCCAAAATTTTTATGGTAGATTCATGCATCTATCTACGATTTTCAATAAAAAGATCATATTTTTTTGGGATCTATAACCCTATTTTAAAAAATCCAAACCGAAACTTATTTTCTGAACTGGGAAAATGTTGTGTAAACCTTGGGTCATCTTGTGAGAGGCATATCTCTCCAACCAGAGATTGCTTTTCCGATCTGTAAAAGGCAACGTCCTCATACACATGTCTAGTCTATCATGTAAAAATTTTATTAATTTCTATGATCATTTTTTTCTTTAGCTTGAAATCAAACCTTAAGTTCCTTGAATCGCTAGGCCAGTTCGAATCTTGGTCCGTCTTGCCGGAGTGATATCTGATTTTTATTGTAAATCGTTACTCTCTGATTTGATTTCTACTGTAAATCGCTACTCTCAGATTTGATTTTTACTGTAAATTATTACTCTCTTATCTGATTTCTATTGTAAATCGGTACTCTTTGATCTGATTTTTACTGTAAATCGCTACTCTCTGATTTGATTTCTACTGTAAATCGCTACTCTCTTATTTGATTTCTACTGTAAATCACTACTCTCTTATCAGTTTTTTATTAGAAATCGCTACTCTCTGATTTAATTTCTACTTTAAATCACTACTCTCTTATCTGATTTCTACTATAAATCGCTATTCTCTGATTTGATTTCTATTATAAATCATTACTCTTTTATTTGATTTTTATTATAAATCGCTACTCTACTCAATTTGACATTGTCATCATTATCTTTGCTATAAATCACTATTCACTGTCTACTCAGTTCGACGTTTGCACCATCGTATCATGATGAACAATAGACAAAATGCTGATTTTTCTGGTAGTTCAACTATTTCTCACGAATAGACGATGACAAAGGGTGCTCCGACGATAATAGACAATGGCAACGACAAAGGGTGCTCTGGCGGCATCAAATGATGCTTCGACGACAGCAGACGATAACAAAGGGTGCTCCGACGACAGCAAATGATGACAAAGGGTGCATCGTCAATCGGAGCTCCTGTTGCAGCAGATGGTGCATCGCCAAAGGGTGATCCATAATGTTTAGGGCGACATATTGCGAGGAGTTCCAGTTAAAGCAGATGAATTTAATCCTTAGGGCGAAAATGATGATGATTTTAACCCTTTTTGGCGGGAGGACATTTTTGTCCTTTACTCGAAACATCGTTTTATGGCGCTAATGACGGGAAAGGGTACTTAAGTCTTGCAAACGCACCAGACTTCGATGCTAAATGATGCTGACATACATGGAAAAATGAGCCCCACGTGCTTATATACGTGGCACTCATTCAGACCCGAGAACAAGCACCTGCATGTTGGGGGGGGGGGGGGAGGGGAGGAACATATAACCTGCTTCGGTAATTATGCCAATACATTAATATAATTTCATTACTTTTCTTTAAAAAAATGTTTTTTTATTGTACTCTATATATACATATATAGAGAGAGAGAGAGAACGGTGGATGTCAGACCGTCTCTTTCTCCCTCTCTCTCGTGACAACGACCCGTGAGCTCTCTCTCACAGTCACTCTCACAGTCGGTGACGATCCGTGAACTCTCTCTCAATAGGCTTGTCCACCGACCGTTGCCTCGTTGATCTCTCTTCCTCATTCGAAACAAGTGACAATCATTGTATGTCTCTTTTGTGTGGGATTCAAGCGATGTTTGTTGCCTCTCCCTCTCACATGTTGGAATCAAGTGGCGGTCAAAAATATTTTTTATTTTAGTAGTTTAATACATTAAGTATATTATATATCTTTTTTGTTGGTATATTGTTTTCACATTAATGTGTTATTTTGCCATAACTATATTATTTGCCAACGGTCAGTCAATCATCCCCTCTTTTTTTTGCTAGCCTTGTTTTTTCATTGTCTTGTTGATCTCTATCGTGTTTATCCCAGAGAATAATTATTGTTGTATAGTTGATCTCTATATCTTGTTTATTTTGTTGTATTGTTGATTTCTATTTTGTGCTATCCTTGATGACATGCTTTCCTTTTTTATAAATTGTTGTTTTCCTTTTCACAACTGAAATCATTGGTGGAATTTGTTTTTTCTCGTTAAACTTATGATTTTCTTTCATGGTTTGCCTGATGAGGTGGTAGAGGTTTTGACTGACTTACAACGATATTTGGTTGCTGGAGAAATTAAAAAAAAATTTATTGAAGAATATCATGGTGTGCAGAAGTGATGGAAAAATCGAGGGTCTTGTCATCAATGTATTTGTATTTTGTTAATATTTGAATTCACTTCTTAGAAACCTATATTTGTTGTCTTGTTAATAATCTTTTTCACATCATTATGTTTTAAAAGGCTGGAGTCGTAAATCAATCTGTATTTTTTTTTAATACTAGCACTGGAGTAAGGCTCTGAATTCTATTATTAAAAAAGAATCAAATTACACCAAGGAGGGGAGCCAATCCAATGGCTTGTCTTTCTAGAGTATACAGAAGAAAATTTACGAAGCAAAAGAAAAACATAACCCATAGAAAAACTCGACCCCTTAAGAGAAACCAATTTGACGTCAAAAGAAGACACCAAACCAACAACAGCAGGACACCCTCCACCATGCAATGCAGCTCGAACGCTGTTGCACCATCTCCTGTTATTAGACCAGTTGGCAACCTGGATCTCGATGCTCAAATGCTGTAAAAATGCACCACACTCTTCTTCCAAAAGAGAACTAGATGAGGAACAACACTGTCCTCCAATGAATAGTAAGTGCTGAGAAGAAAACAATGCATACACAAACACCCCTACCTCACCAAATTGGGCCACTGCATAACACAGAACTACCTGGTTATCACACGGAAGCATCATTAGAAAACATGTTTGCCCACTCAGCGCAACTCACTTGACCACCGAACCCATTTTCGACGACCAACAATGCGACAAAAATTTTTCTGCGCAGACATGCCATACAGTTCTCACCAATCTGTCTTTGGAATAGGCATCATCTTTTATGGAGAATTGCATTTCTAATGTTCAACAATTGCCACAAAACAATATGAAACTCGGTTGGAACCATACCCGCTGAAATTTAATCCAACTAAGTCCTCTTCCCCGCAAACCCATCTTGCCATAAAAAACTTTTAAACAATGTTTCTAACATACGAATAATTTTTCTGGGGATATTGAATGAGACAACAACAACAACAACAACAACAACAACAACAACAACAACTACGCCTTCATCCCAAAACAATTGGGGTCAGCGATATGAACCAAAAAAGAAATTCATTTTGGGTCTTCCACATGAATCCTTTTCCTCCAATCATTTCTATCCAATGCCATGTCCTCGGTGAGGTTCAAAGCATTCATGTCCTTTCCTATCATCTCCATCCACGTCTTCCTAGGCCTACCCCGACCTCTTTTAACTAATAAATTTTCCCATTTCTCCAACCTTCTATCTGAAGCATCATTAGGCCTTCGTCGAATATGTCCAAACCACCGTAAATGATTCTCTCGCATCTTATTTTCAATGGGTGCAATAACTACCTTCTTACGTATCTCCTCGTTCTGAATCTTATCTTTTATTGTATTTCCACACATCCATCTAAGCATCCGCATCTCAGCTACACTCATTTTTTGAATATGATGTCTCTTGGCAGCCCAACATTCCGTACCATATAGTAAAGCGGGTCTAATAGTCGTCCTATAAAACTTTCCCTTCAATCGCAATGGCATTCTACGATCGCACAACACTCCAGTTGCACTTTTCCATTTCATCCACCCAACCTTTATCCTATGATTTACATCTCCATCAATTTATCCATACTTTTGAATGATGGATCCCAAATATTTGAAATAATCACTCACCGGTATTTCTTGCTCACCAAGCTTCACTACACTCCCATCACTACTTCGTTGCTTACTAAACCGACATTCCATATATTCGGTCTTACTCTTACTCAACTTAAAACCTCTAGCTTCCAATGTTTGTGTCCATAATTCTAACTTAGCATTAACCCCAACTCTAGACTCATCAATCAAAACAATATCATCAGCAAACAACATACACCACGGTACATTTTCTTGAATTGATCTCGTAAGCTCATCCATCACTATCACAAATAGGAAAGGGCTTAAAGCAGATCCTTGATGTAACCCAACCGTTATCGGAAAATTGGTTGTCACCCCTCCACAAGTGCGGACATTGGTTACTACTGGGGATATTGAATGAGAGTAGTCAGAAAATTGGAATGCTACTTAAGTGTTTTGAATGAGAAGAACTCTACTTACGTAAGACTAGGGATGGCAGTGGACCGCGGGAAAGTGGGGCCCTGCCCCGCCCGGCCTCGCCCTATTTGGACTGGGGATGAAGGGTATGAAACAGGGATGGACTTACACTTTTCCCCGCCCCACCCCGTCCCTGCCACGATCCCTGTCTAGCCCCGTCCCGCCCCATCCCCAGTCCTTCTAAAGGATGGCAATAGACTACTGGGAAAATGGGGCCCCACCCCGCCTCATCCTCGTTTGAACCGGGGATGGAGGACATGAAACAGGGATGAAGGCGGGGGTGGAGGTTAAAATCCATCCCCGTGCAGGGATGGAGGTTCTAATCTTGAGACGGGGCGGGGGTGGAGACCCTGTCCCCCGCCCCCACCCCCGCCCCGGTCCATTGCCATATATCCCTACGTAGGACAACTTTGAGTTCAAGACTCAACTCTTTTCTGCACCTTTGCCACGACTTGCAAGCACAAATCAACTTCTACCTTACTAACAAAAAGTGGGACACGACAACCCATAAGCCCCCAACCCAAAATGCCTTCAATCTGCCCAAGCATGCTTTGATCAACATTCAAAGGCACCACCACCGATTTAGTGTCATTGACATTCATTCCTGCAAAGATCTCAGATTGTTTCAAAATCATCTTGAGATATGAAAGGTACCTGAGATTAGGTTGAGTAAACAATAAGACATCATTAACAAAAAATAGATGAGATACATTTATCATAACAAGGAAAATCTAAGGCTCCAACCTCAATTTCCAAAATACCCAAGGTCAATCTCCTCGACAACCTTTCCAAGACAACAATTAACAAATAAGGGAAAATAGGACCCCCTGCCTTATATCTCTAGTGCTCAAAAATTTATTTCCAGGAACTCTATTTACCACAAAAGGAAGGTGTAGAAACACATACTATAATCCTATCGACCCATAATGAATGCATACCTATGATAGTTGTACCAGCAGTGTAAAACTCCCAAGCTAGGACTCTCGCCATCGGGGCCTATGCTGGGTGTCAGCTTGCTTAGAGGGGAGACACCTATAGGAATTGAACCTTGATCACCAGTCTAGCAGCTAAGGCCCCACTTCACTATGCCAACCCCCCTTGGTATCAATAACATACACATAAATGAGCATGCTACCAATGAGTTTAGATAGGCTGTTGTAATTCTAGTTTTGAGGAAGTACAACAACCATTGATTTTTGACATCATCAGAGCGGGGCTGTCAACGGGTCAGGTTTATTTTAGGTACCTATCTAGCCCAGCGTGAGCACAAAAATGTTGATCTAAAAGCTTGAGTCGACCCAAGCTTGGGATGGGTTTGAACTGGATATCCAATCCCACCAGGCCGATTTGAATAAATTTATAAAAAATGACCTGTATGACAAATATGACATGTTTTTTCAAATGCCCTAAAATTTTCAAAATTCATCCACTATCCAAAATTGCAAATAGGAAACTTTTTAAGACAATTTTATCTTTCACACAAGCGAACCTCACGAAGTTCGCATGATTGTTTTGCCCGTCGACTAAGGCAAAACTTCACTTAAATGTATATTCACACATTTTTTTGTGGTCCTCAAGAAGCACAAAAAAATTTATGTTATTTATGCAGTTTTCTCTATTAATCATAAAATTGCAAATATCTTAGCAAAATCGCATAATTTATACCAAAGTCATAAAAAACTGTGCAAACCTCCTTTCTCCTTTAATCGTCACTTAAATGTATGTTCACGCCTATTTTTTGGCGATTTTCACGAAGTACACAAATATAACTTATGTGAACCTCCTTATGATCATAATTTTGCAAATACCTTAGTAAAATCATATATTTTATGCTAATGTCACAAAAAATAGTGTGAACTTTTTTTCTCTCTTTTTTAAAACTATCACTTAAATGAATGTTCATACCTATTTTTTTGCTTTTTTCACGAAACACACAAATATAACTTATGTGAACCTCTTTATGATAATAACTTCACAAATAATGCAATAAAATTACATATTTTATAAGATCATATATCTAATTGTGCAGAGAGGCACAAATATATTATATAAGAAAACTGTACGTGTTTTCATTCATTCTTAAAAAATGGACCTAGTCATACATATATATTCATTTTAACCATTCAAAAATGCATTAATGCTCATCCATATATTCATTCCATTCATTCAAAAAATGAATATGTTCCAAACATTCACGGTATATAACTCAACATTAGAGGTTTTGATCTATAGCTTCTTAATGCAATTGGAAGATGTGCATTCTGAATTCTAAAGTGCTCTACTTGGGTTCGGCGGACTATGTCACACAAGGTCATTAATTGATGAAATAGAAAAAGGCTCAATATCAAGGGGTTCGATATTTGGTTTCTTAATTCCAGTTAGGTTACTTTTGTTGTCCATAGACCCTCTTTTCTCTCGATCAAATGATTGAGGCAAAACCGTCTCCTCTGCAATCAGACTCTTGAGCCTATAAATCCTGCAATCTGACCCCAAAGCATGCACTTGTTCCTTCAAGGGCTAATTTTTAATTAGACATAGTGATCATGCATAATTTCTGCATTTTATTCAAACTATTCTATGCATAATCCATCAAAAAATTGCATTAAAAACTCATTCTTATTAGTGTTTTAGATAAATTGCTTTACATTAAAAGATAAAGACAAAATCACATATTTCAAGCTCTTTCCTACGTTTTTTAGTGTTTTGTTTAGTTTAGGACTTTTTAATTATTAATCTAATTAGTTTAGAAGTGTACAACTAGTGTTTTATTCTGTTTAAAAGTATCTTTTATGGAAACATGTTTTTCTAGAAGGAGGCTTTTTAAATTTTTTAAAAATTAATTAGACCTCTTCTGAAAAATTGTGTGACCTAATTTTTTAGTATAAAAACATCGTTTCCAGCCATAGAGGGGCATTTTTTCTCTTGGAT
Organism: Nuphar pumila; assembly: GCF_984573655.1. NCBI lineage: Eukaryota > Viridiplantae > Streptophyta > Magnoliopsida > Nymphaeales > Nymphaeaceae > Nuphar > Nuphar pumila. Next base: position 82,364,716 of record NC_143263.1, on the reverse strand, counting down.
TTCATACAACTCTATCTCCCTCCCTCTCTTCTTTTCTTCCCCCGTTTCACTCTTGGCCAGTTCCTCCCTCGATTCTTCTTTCTCTCCTTGTTTCATCTTGCTTATAATCATTGTTTTTGTCGGCTTCTTCTTGTCCCCATTGTCGGAGCTACGTGCAGCTCGGAAGAAGACCATGCTCTTCTTCTCAACCGCTCTATCGGAGGTAAATCATGAGGTTTGCTTCTTCTCCTTTGTCTCTTCATAGTTTAATATTTAGATTAGTTATTATTTCCTTCGTAGAATACCTTTATCATGTTTCACCATTGCACATGGTTTAATTTATTTTCTATATATTCATTGCATGTAGTTTAGATGAGTTTTATTTTTATCATCTGTGAATAAAAAGAAAAATATATAAAATAGCTTAATTTAGTTTAGCCAATTTTCTTGATTTTTGTGTAGATTAATATTATTTTATTCAAATCGATAGATTTAGCATAGAGTATTTTCATATTTTAGTGATTTTTAATTTAGTTCATGTTAGATCTAGGTTAGATTTAGTTTAGATTAAGTTTTAAATTTTTGGTATTAATTAGATTTAATTTATTTATATTTTTGAAATAGCCAATTTAAGGTTTTTATAATCTTTTTATAATTATTTTTAATTTTCATAATTAGATCTGAGTATTTTTTGATTATTTCCAGTATTAGGTTAGTTTATTCAATGTCTAATTCATGTTCTTGATTTTCGTTGATTGCTTTAGTTAGTTTTATTTAATTATTAGATTAAAGTAGATAAATCGATAGAGAATAATTAGTTATTTTAATTTTTTTATTTAGCCAAGTAAAATAAATTTAGTTATTTTTAGTTCTTGTAGATTAGTTAATGTTAATTTCAATTCTAGAATTCTAATATCATTATTTAGATTAGAAATTAGGTGTTTGATTTGCAATTATCAGTTTTAATTGAATCTTTTTCTAGCTGAGTTTGATAGTTTGCACCTATTCTTTTTAATTAGTTATTTTGATTTATGTTTTAGTTCTATTTATATAGTAATTAGATCAGTATTATTTAGTTTAATTAAAAATTAGTTTAGGTTAAAGTAGATTTACCAAATTGTCTTTTTATTTAATAATTAGTTTTTAGAATAGTTTAGATTATTTTTGTAAAACGTGATTAGCTGTAGATTAATTTCAGTTTTCAATTCAGTTAGTTAGAGTTTAGTTCTAAATTTAGTCACGTCAGTAGTTAGTTTTAATTTTAATTTTGCATATAGATCTATTGTTGTTAATTTCAATAGTTGGTTCTTTATTATGCTGACTTTATCGTTTAATCAGTTACATTAAATGCATTAGATTAGTTTTTCATAATTTAATTCATTAATTCAGTCTGTAGTGTAGTTTATTTGATTCACGTTATTAAGTTAGTTTAGATTTTGGGTTTGTCTTGTTTAAGTTACGTTAAATACATCATAGCTGATTTTTTGCTTTTGATTTCAATTCATTAAATTAAATAGTTTAGGTTAGTTATTATATTATTGTCTCATGTTTGTAATTTTAATTTGTTCAGTTGTGAACTCCGTACAACATTTTAGTATTAGATGTTAGTTGTTAGTTTGTATTATTTGTTACTTAGCATATTAGTTAGTTATCAATATAGTTATTTTCAATTCTTGTCATACGGCTAGTGCCTTTTTGTTTTGTTTGTTTTCTTTATTTATAAGTTAGTTAGTTTTTTATTTAGTTGTTACATGTCAGTTACACGGTAGTTATTTGTTACAAGTTTAGTAGTTAGTTTGTTAGATTAGTTCTTGATTTTTCCCATTTAAAATATTAGATTTTAGTATTGTTTCTTTGCATTGTTCTGCTCGTTTTGTGTTTTTATTTTATAGAAAAGTGATTAAACATGCGAAGAGCCCTCAAAAGGGTCCTCTGAGGTCCCTAAAAGGCCCTCTGAGCCCCTTAATATAGAGCCCTTAATAAAAAACTAGTAATTCTTATAAGCCTGCAGGTTCAACTGAAGCATCAAGGGACTAGAAGCTCAAACACTGAAGAACCTTTTTCTCTTTTCTTTTAGATTAGGATTATTCAATTCATTAATTTGGGTTGTAATAAAATCATTTATTATTATTTTTGAGCCCTCTGCAAGAGGGTAACATATTGTAATAGTTAGTTATTTTTATCTATTTTAATTTTTAAGACAATAAAGTTTGTTCTTGACTGGAATACAAAGTTTTCTCCCATTCCCTGAGTTCGACCCGAATTCACCACTAGTGTGAGCTAGTTTTTATTATTTGGTGTCTAGCTTTCACAAATGTTTTTATCAAAAATATCTTTTAAAAATTCATTTCATAAAACTTACACCACATAGCTTCACATTGCATTTTAGGTTTGATCTTCAGTTTCTTAATGCTAGTCAGATTACTGTTTTTGTGCGCAAACTCTCTCTTCTCTCGAGCAAATGATTAAGGCAAAATTGCCTTCTTTACGTATTGTTCACAATTGAGACATTCTCTTTTTGCTGAGGATCATCAATATCATTCACAACCTCAACATCTCCACCTCAGCCATGGCATCCTCCCCTTATTGTTCTGAATTTTTTTCAACTGTCGCTTTTTAAAGGAAAAAACAAACCCTAAAATGTGAATCATCACTTTTTTTAATATCGGTATCGTTTTAAATATCGAAGCATCACAATTAATATATGTATAAAAGAACAAATCTACCACAATCATACCTATAACAATCATATTCCAAATCAATAATATGTACAAAACATTAATTGAATTAACAAACATATAAGCAAAGTAATTACTCATTTTCTTGTTGAATGAGACCATTCACTCAGAATAATAGTCGTAGCTCATCCACATTGTAAAAAGTTTAGCCAGCAACAAAACAATAAACCTAACGAGTACGAGAGAACAATAAGATTATGTTTAAATAAGTAATCTTAACTTACTATATTGCAGTCGTTGTTATGTGCACAAGTTGTACTATAAATTGAATTGTACAGCTCATACTCCTTTGCCTTCAAGTCCATTTTCCAAAGAACCCAATGCTTGTTGCCCCAGTTGACAAAAAATAAAATCTGCAATATAAATTGAGTTTAAGGTTGCTTTGGGTACCCCAAATTTCTGTTTGCTATGCATGTAACATTATCCAATGAATACCTTGTCAATTTCAAACCAAACATTGGTCATGTCATCAACATCCAAGCATCCAACAATCCCTTATTGTTGTCCTTTAGTTGTGAGCATTTATTGTGACCAGTCAATGTTTACAAGTTAGTTTTTGTTAGTCGATAGCAAAACATCAATTTTCAAACTCACAACAAATTAAGGGGTAAGGTAAATGGTCTTTGACAAATTATCTTTTTTTTTGTGTCTCGATTGTTGGCTTTTTTGAAACTTTTTATGAATTGTGTTGAATGCTACATATGTGGTACATCATGTTAGATTCATTTGAATATACATACAAACATAACAAAAGAACAAAAAAACTAACATGCAACCCTACCACTTATGTCACATGTCATTAAAGTATTTTCGTAAAATTCAAACTCTTTTGGCTCATTTTTTACTTCTTGCAGAATTTGACTTTCTTGACCAACTTGTTCTCATCAATAATTAAAATTGAATATAAACACACACATGTCAGAACTACTACTTTAAATTGAATATAAACACATAAACATGACTCTAGACATTTATAAGTACCTCAGACACCAGAATTGCTTCTTTGCTTGTGGTTAGGGATGAAGATTTGAACTATTTTCTGTTGTAACATTTTCGGTATGGTTTATAAGTATTTATTATAAACTACCTAAGATATACATAGAAGACATAAGACATTGGAAAAATTCATTAAAAAAACTACATAAATACAAAGAAAAAATTCATTAAACAACTCCTAATGAATACAAATTTTGCAAACAATCAGTACTTTAACATACTATTATTTGTACTTTTGCTTGTTGTGGCCAACCTCACCACAATGACTGTACTTGTATGACAACATCTTTGTGTTCTGTTCTCCATCTCTTCTTCTTTGGGTGCCCTGCTTTACAACCCACTATTAATGGTAAGACGAGAATAAGGTTCATAGAAGTAATGTGAGACATTATTTGCCATCATCATGAATGAATAAGTATGATATGCAACTGAATACAATTCAACAGTGTAGAACTTGTTCTCTAATAGCTTGACTTCATACAAAATGCATGCAATCACATATTGGCACAAAATCCTGTTAACCTACCATACTCTATAAGAGCATGCATATTTTTCAAGATCAACACTATAACCGTGAGATCGTGGGCTTCATACTGACGATGGAGACAATGTACTACTTGCACACGTAGCTTTTCTGCTTATTTCTTACCATTCTCTAGCCCTTTTTACCTTAGGCACCACAATTCTTGACATGTTTAGAGCATTATTTTTTTGATTTTCAAAAAGTTTTATTAGCATGAGATGAAGCTTTTCAATAAGAGGAATTAGCCATGAATTCCTTAAAGCTATTTTTTTTGGGGACTACTAAAGGTCTCCAGTTACGATTATCAGCGAGACAGTAGTGTAGTTTAATAAATATTAAGGTCATCATTAACTACCTACACAAAAAACAAATACGCATTACACCAACACAGTCAACCCTAGACCCATTACTCCAGCACAAAAATATCAAAAATTAAATAAAAGACAAACAAACACACATAAATCATCTACAATTTGGCAAATCTTAAATATAATAAGCTTTAAACATAGTAAAGTCTAAACGATAAATCACATAAAAATTATTAAATAAAACACAAGACAAGCAAACAATCACACACAAATACACATGAGCCTAGATAATTATCATTTCAATAAAAAAAAGTTTAAAATGAAAATAAAACAATATGCATAATATGACACTCACCTTTTGACCTAACCAATAAAGACGTTGTGAAGGATGCCGCAACCTCATCAGAATGCAACGATGAAGTATTGCTGGTGAATCATCGAAAAAGAGTGGTCACAAATAGTTGCAGAAAAAAGTTTCTAGAATTTCACGGAAGATCAAACAAGTTGGGGACCACAAATAAACCCTAGAAAATGCAAAAATAGCCCTGGGGTGTGGACAATCACTTTTTGTACCATGAAAAACTGTAAACATGAAAGAACATAGCATTCTACAATGTGCGAATATGCATTTATTTGTGTAGTTAGTAACATATTTGCGTCTCTTCGCACAATTAGATATGTGATCTTCTTATAAAATATATGATCTTACTTCATTATTTTTAAAGTTATGGTCATGAGGAAGTTCACATAAGTTATATTTGCACACTTCATGAAAACTACAAAAAAATAGGTGTGAACATACATTTAAGTGAGGGTTACAGAAAGAAAAAAGGAGGTTTGTACAGTTTTCTGTTTACTTGGTTTAAAATACATGATTTTACTATGGTATTTGTGAAGTTATGATCATAACGTAAGTTATATTTGTGCACTTCGTGAATACTGCAAAAGATAGGTGTGAACATACATTTCAGTGATGGTTAAAGAAAGAAAAAAGAAGGTTCTGATGATTTTCTACGACTTTGAAATAAAATCTACGATCTTGCTAAGATATTTATAATTTTATGATTAATAGAAAAGACCCCATAAATAACATATTTTATTGTGCGCTTCTTGAAGACTACAAAAAAATGTGCAAATATACATTTAAGTGAGATTTTGCCTTAACCAATGGGCGGAATGATATATCACGCAAACTTTATGAGGTTCGCTTGCGTGAAGGGTAAAAAGGTTTTAAAAAAGTTTATATTTGTGATTTTAGATAGCAAACCAATTTTAGAAAATTTAGGACATTTGGGAAACACGTCATATTTATTGTACAATATGGTTATTTTTCGTTAAATTTATGTGTGTTGTGTTTTAGTTCCATTTTATTGACCTCGAATAACTAGAATCCAACTGCTTGTTACTTGGGGGTTCGGGTACACCCCAATGGGTCAGATACCTGATCCATTGACAGCTCCATATGTGCTGGAGACCACTTAGGGCTGTCAATGGGTCAGGTTGGGTTGGGGTTGACACGGACCTGCCCATATAACTAATAAATGAGTTCGGGTTTTGTCGGGTCACGAAAATAGAATCATAAACCTGGACCTGCATAATTTTATAATTTATTTTTATGAAATATATATAATACTCAGATCAGGTCAGGTACCTGGCAAAAAAGCTGGGTCGGGTCGGGTCAGGTCAGGTACCTGGCAAAAAACATGGCCCAAACCTGACTCACATATTGCTCGGGTCGGGTTTGGGTCGACCTGAATATTATTCGGGCCGGCACTTTCCCCATACCTGAGAATTTGGGTTGGGTCGGGTACTACCCGATACAAACCAGACTCGTTGACAGCCCTAAGGCCGCTCAAGTGTGCAGCCCTCACTGCATGGGGATTCGAACCTGAGATGCCTCGGTGATGATAGTGCATTCTAACCATCTAACTATCTCATTTTACCCCTTAAATCACAAAGTATAGTTAATTTGAACTGACACAAACTAGCGAAAAAATGGCAATCAAATGCATAACTCTTGTTTAGCCTTTCAGTCTAGTGAATCCATTCCCTTGCCCTAAAGTTAAAACACTAGAACCCCCAACATGGGTCTGTTGGTCAACTCATGTCCAAGTCCCTGTCAACTTAATCTTGGTCTGGTTTGGGCTCAACTCTATAGGCCATTCCTTTCAGTGTTTACCATATTATAGGTCAAGCTTCAGGTCCACAGTGGCAAACTGGATTCAGCAGGGATTTTGGGTCTCAAGATTGGGCTTAAACATTGACGTGCCTGTTTCCAAATCAATATCAGAGAATACCACATCTAAGTCATAAATCCTGATCTGGATTTAGATATGCATCCAAAACGATGATTACCTTTGATTGATGTATAAGCAAAGATCAGGCTTCCAGCTTACTCCAAGTCCATGTGTGAATATGGGGTTCATTAGTTTTAGGTCAGAATTTGTTTAAGGTCTAAGCAAATGTTTCATTAAGCATTTCAATACTGTGCACTCGGATCCAAACATTTTGCAATTTGGGGATCTCAGATCCCCGATCTGCGACCCTTAAAATGGCGTTAAATTCAAATCAAGGATTTTTTGCCCAACCTCGGGGGTTGGGCCACAGATCCTGGATCTGAGATAGAGGGATCTTAGATTTCATATTAAAAATTACTTCAGATCTGAGGCATTCAATTACTACATAAAAGAGTAAGAGCATTGCTATTATTCTGCTTGGAAGCTTGTAACTGGGATGGAAGTTTAGGATCCGGGTATATTCAGGTCAAACTACTGTGGTGGTTGTTGTTTGGGAGAATGACATTGAGAAGATAGTTTGTGGAACAACAAAGGTCTCTTCTTTTCTTCATCGTAAAACCAGAATCGGTAACTATCACCTACTGGATGCATTCACTGCCAATATCAGGAACTGGGGACTTCTAATTTTTCAAATCCATAAACTCCTTCCAACTCCCAGCTCCCAAACAGTACATAGACCATAAAAAGGGAAAAATGAAAAAGAAAAAAACACATCCCATGGAAGGGAACATGGGCCCAATAACTAATGAGTGCCATCACCTTCCAAGATGGTCACCTTAATATATATATATATATATATATATATATATATATATATATATATATATATATATATATATATATATATATATATATATATATATATATATATATTAAGGTCCCCCCTTCGGGAGATCAGGTGCAATCTTGTGTTGAGTCCCATAGCAGATGGAGGGTCAGGTGCAGTGGCACAATCAAAGTGTGCAATGTCATTGCACCTGATGATCCGTTCACTCTTTATGGTCACTAATGGTATCGATATCATTTACATCAAACTCACAAGATTGAAAGGAGAAGATATTAACAAGCTACTTTCAGGAATAAGGGTGGTCCTGTATCTACACCCTAAGAATCAATTACTAAGGCACATCGTGTTATCATATGGTTCACCTAACGAAGAAAAAATTTTCCTAAGCAAAATGATTTACAAAAATGTGCTTAACGTTTGAAGTTATTTTTTTCCTAAGCAAAATGATTTACAAAAATGTGCTTAACGTTTGAAGTTATTTAGAAGGAAATGCAGAGCGCTTGCAATATTACGTACGTATATCCACCAAACTTTTGCAGGATCTCCACAGCATCACCATCAAGCTAACTCAAGTTTTACTGAGGCTTACCGAGAAAAAAGGACAAGTTTACCACTTCTCTCTCTCTAAACTTCCTAATCAACGGCCCAAAGAGGAGAAGACTCGGGAACAATCTCGGCGATAAGTTGGGTTTTTTTATTCTCCTTTGATTTCTCTTTCTTCTAGGGGGCATATTTACTTGAAAAACTGAGATTTTCTCAAGTTCTTGTAATTACAAACCATGATCAAAGGACTTTCATAGGCACTACAAGAAAAATGTTAATTAGCGACGGAAATTTGCGACGGATTTTTTCCGTCGCAAATTAGCGACAGATTAGCTAGAGAAAACTTTCTTAATGAATCCGTCGCTAAGTAGCGACGGATTAGCGATGAAAGTTGTTTCATCGCTAATCCGTCGCTAATTAGCGACGAATTAACGACAACAAGTATTTCGTCGCTAATTCTCAATACAAGAAAAACATTTTAGCGAGGGATTTAGCGAGGGAATTTTTCCGTCGCTAATCCGTCGCTAATTTTCGATTTAAACCAAGCGCGAAATTTTCCCTCTCTCCCTGTTTGAAATTTAAATCGACCGCGCTCGATTTAAATCGACCGCGCTCGATTTAAACCGAGCGACGTCGGAGAGCTTATTGGAGAGCATGTACATGAGAGTGGAGGACGGTGACGCCGGAGGACAGTCGGCGATCGCTGGAGGACGTCGGCGCCGGTTGACGGAGGACGACAATGCCGATTCACGGAGGACGGCGACGCCGGAGGACGGTCGGCAATCGCTGGATGATGTCGGCGCCGGTTCACGGAGGACAACAACGTCGATTCACGGAGGACGGTCGGCGATCGCTGGAGGACGTTGGCGCCGGTTCATGGAGGACGATGACGCCGGTCCACGGAGGATGACGGCGACGCCGGTTCACGAAAGATGACGGTGCCAGTTCATGGAGGACGGCGACGCCGGAGAGCACCGGTTCATGGAGGACGGCGAAGCCGGTTCGCGATGAGGCAGAGCGATCGTTATGTGCATGCAATGCCTGTCGGGTGCGGTATAAGTCCGGCTTAGTGCTGCCGGAATACCGCCCGACAAGGATCAATTTTTTTTTATTTTTTTTTTAAAATTTAGCGACAGATTAGCGACGGATAATGTCCGTCGCTAATCTGTCGCAAATTAGCGACGAAATTAACGACAGATAATTTTTTTCGCTAATTAGCGAGCAAAAAATCGCGATGGCCTCTATCCATCGCTAATCCGTCGCTAAGCCGTCGCTAAACAGTTTAGCGACGGCTTAGTGACGGATTAGCGATGGATAGAGGCCGTCGCTAATCCACGGTTTTCTTGTAGTGAGGATAACCCAAACATTGGAAAGTTGAACCCGTGATTCTATACACTTTCTAATTGTTGTCACAAACAGTGGCTAAAAACAGAATTTTGGAAAACCGAGATCCCAAGCCTAAAAACACGTTTTTAAGATCGCTATCTTTAGAATTTCATTCACTCCACTTCAAAAATTTTGAAGATAAAAAAAATATTTGTCCGCGACTAAGTTTTCAGAATACAACTAAGCTTGGACCTTAAGAGTATCACTCCTTAGCAAGATCAGGTGACTTTGCACACACATGAACTCCGCAAGCCAAATTGAGAGCAAAATAATAGAAAAAGAGAAAGCTTTAAAATCAGAAAAAATTGATGAACCAAAAGCCTAAAAAGAAGAGATTTATAGATTTTTGGAACGCTAAAACGTTTTTCTTGTGATAAATGAAATTAAAGGTCGCAAATCCAATGATTTAAAAAATTGAGCAAAAATAACTCTAGGTCACCCGCCTTTGACCAATGGTTAAGGACCTCCAAAACAATTCAACTGTTACAACGCCCCATAAACACTATATAAATGCTTTTTAAAGTTTTTGAAACAATCAAACCATTCAAAAAAAATAAAAAGTCAAAGATGACTTTGTCAAAGGTTAAGGTCAAAGCGAACCTCGACACCTCATATGCATGTCGCACCACTGCGAAGTGCAAAGTGCACCATTAAAATGTTACATTGCATCTCAAGCACCCAATCGACTCATTCATTCCTGTGTGAAACGCAGCAACGTCTGAAGCTACCATAACACACAAGGTTTACCAAAGTAAAAAATAAAGAACAAAGACTATTTAAATCACCTGAAAAATCTCTTTCTCACATTTTTAAAGCACTTTTGGTCGAAGCAATAAAGCACCAAAACTTTCATATGGTATATTTCGAAACTTTTTACAACACTAACCGGGTGAAAACATGTGACCAACTTGCTGATGAATCACAGTTGTGACCAAAAGGTGCCTTCTGTTGATTGTGGTAGTTGGGGTTTTCAAGATTTTGGCTTTTTCTTTTGGACTTTGATGGGAGTGGATTAGTTTTTGTATGGTAGCTCTGATATTAAACTTAGATAATGGGCCTTGTTGTAGAGTTAGGGGGCAAGGAAGACAGCCGTGAGGTATGGAAGTCGGTGAAATGTTTGAGTCTGACCCGGCGTGTGTGCAGAGAGAGAGAGAGAGATCTTACCGAAAACCTCTTGCCGGAAGTGATGGCCGGCAAGTCATAGCGATCAGCAATTCCAGCAGTCAGCCAACGGAGATTATAGGGGTGGCAAAACCTGACACGACCCGCCAACCCGCCTCTTAGGCGGGTTCGGGTTTGGAAAAAATGAACCCGTTTAATAAACGGGTCGGGTTCGGGTTAGGGGTATGCCAACCCTCCAACCCGGCTGACCCATAAACGGGTTAGGCGGGTGGGTCAACCCGCCAACCCGATAACCCGACCCGCCGACCCGTCCGCCAACCCGACCCACCAACCCGCCCGCTATCCGCCAACCCGTTTTCCTGACCCAACCCATTTATTAAACGGGTTGGCGGGTCATGTCGGGTTACCCGTTTATCAAATGGGTCGGGTTAGTGTTTTCCACAGCCAACCCGTTTAATAAACGGGTCGGGTTCGGGTTGAGGTATGCTGACCCAACAACCCGCCAACCCTTGTCACCCCTAGGAGATTATCGATGAGGCATGGGTAAAATCATAAATTTATCTGCATTTTCATAGTTTCTGTCATCGACCATCAAAACATTCTTTTGAGAGTTTTTTTTAACACCTACACGGGTGACCCGAGTGGTAGCGGGCCTAGGGAGAAGGTGCTGATCCCTTCGTCTCAAGTTCGATTCTCATTGGTTCACTCGATAGAGGCTTGGGTGTATACAGAAATTATCCGATTCAGCTGGGAACTTCCTCCTCAAAAAAGGGTTATTTTTCTTAACTGGGGCTCTTAAACAAAATGCTGCTAATGTTAAGTATATCTTTGTAAACATGCCAAATGTTAGGCGCCAAGCCTTTTATAATTGCTACAAATTTTATTAGAACTTGGTAATAACAATTCAATCTTTTTATTCTTTTTTTTTTTCTTTTCTTTCCAAACAACTAACCCTTTTCCAATCATGGTTCTTTTTTACCGGTGGGGAAGGGGGCCAGTTTCTTGTCAAAATTCGGGTTGCCCCTTTCACCTAACTACAGTACCAACTGCCAACCCTATATTCATGACCGACAGTTTTAATGGTGAGCAGATCTAGTGTTCATAGCAGAACACTGTATTCTGCCCAACTAGGGTGAGACTAGCAGTGGCTGCACCCTATTAAAGAGGGGACAGAGTAATACTGCTCCTCAATGTTGCCAGTATTGGCAGATATGTAAGCTTCACCCCTGAATCGGCTATTTTTAATAAATATAAAAAATACTTAAAATTATTTTATTATTATTTTTAATATTATTTTAATAGCTTTAACATATATATATCACGTTCTGATTGACAAGTATTTTTTGGCGAATGATTCACTTGAGTATCGGTATCGGCGTATTCACCTGAATCGTCAAACGATACATGGCCGATACCGATACGGAAAACATTGCTGCTCCCCCACTTCAAAGGGCAGAACACTTTATAAGTGTTCCATCCCGAAAACACCACCACCCCTCCTCTTAATGCTATTAGTTGTGTTTGGCACTTTGTGAAATTTGGCACACAGAGAAGAGAGGATTGAGGAAAACTTGCTTCATCATACAGCATGTATAGGTATTTATATATGAGGAGAACAGAAAAACGTAAAACATGTATGGACAATACCAGTTTATCTAAAACACTAAAAGGTTATCTAAAATACTTTAATGCTATAAAAAAATGGAACTCTAATCATATGAGAGTTCTGATAATCTGATAGAGTTGAAACTTTCGACCGGATGAGAGTTCTTAACACTCCCCCTCAAACTGGTGCATGGAGATTGCACACACAAAGTTTGTCGAGAAGATGAAGAAATGCTTCTTTTTCCAATGCCTTGGTAAAAGGTCTGCCACTTGATCTTGACTACGAAGGTAACTACCTTGTGCCAACTTTTCTTGCACAACATGACAGTCAATGTCTATGTGTTTAGTGTGCTCATGAAACATCAGATTTGCGGCGATATGCAAAGCCGATTGATTATCACAGAATACAGTGACTCGTGTGTGCTCAACACACAAGTCGGTTAATAATAACTTAAGTCATATAACCTCACATACAACATTTGCCATAGCTCAATACTCTGTCTTGTTTGACGAACGAAAAACCGTGGCTTGCTTCTTTGTTTTCCAGGAGATAGGAGAAGGGCTAAAAAATATGCAATACCCGATTATAGAGCGTCGTGTTTGGGGACATGCTGCCCAATCTGAATCATAGAATGCGGAAAGGTGGAAAGGATTGTTGTTTTCCAGCAATATTCCTTGTCCAGGTTGTAACTTCAAATATCGAACTACTCGAAGGGCAACTTGAAAGTGTGGGAGTCGAGGTTGCTGCATGAACCGATTCAAGACATGCACTGCAAATTGGATGTATGTTCGTGTAATGCTTAAATATATTAATCGTCTAACCATACGACGATAGTGACGAGGATCATGTACAAGGGCTCCTTGTTCTGAACTTAGTCCATGTTTTTGCTTCATAGGAAAGGAAACCGGTTTGGCACCAAGAAGGCCCATCTTGGTTATGATATTTAAGGCATACTTCTGTTGGGATAAATAGATTCTTTTACCTGAGCGGGCGACCTCAATGCCCAAAAAGTACTTAAGAACATCTAAATCTTTCATGTGAAATAACTATGAGAGATGCAACTTTAGCTTATCAATTTTTCCTGGATTGTTGTCTGCAATGACTAGATCATCCACGTAGATTAAAACTGCCATAAAGATATGGCGTTGGACATAAATAAATAGGGAGTGATCTGCATAAGACTTTTTAAACCTGAAACTTTCAAGAGCATTAGAGAGTTTGTGGTACCAGTTCCGTGGTGATTGTTTCAAACCATATAAGAATTTCTGTAGTTTACGCACACGATTATCTCCCTGTTGGGCATATCCCGGAGGGATCTCCATATAAACCTCCTCTTGCAAATCTCCATGAAGAACATTTTGAACATCCATTTGACAAAGTACCCAATTGCAAGCAGCCACACCAACGAGTAAAGTTCTTATTGTGACCATCTTCGCAACCGAGGTAAAAGTCTCACTATAGTCGAGACCCTCTTGATGTGAATATCCTTTGGTGACTAGTCGTACCTTATACAGTTCAATTGACCCCTCAGATTTATGTTTCACTTTATACACCCACTTACAACCGATAGGTTTCATGTTGTCATGTAAAGTGGTGATGATCCAAGTATTATTCTCTTGCAAAGCACATATTTCTGAGTGCATAACATCCTGCCAAACTTTATACTGAACCGCTTCTTCAAATAAATCAGGTTCATGAGTAGAAACAACAGAGGCTAGAAAAGAAGAATGTTTACTTGAATTTTTTTTAAGGAGACAAACATTGACAATGGAAACCGAGTACTTAACTTGGACCCTTGTATGGAAGACGTGTTTGGGCTTGGTGAAGAAATCAACGAGCAACAGAATTCTTTTAACCACGTATTGGGTTTTTTTTGGATGAAATGATTTTCTAAGACCACTCTCGAGAGGAGGTACAGAAGATACGGGTTCAACGTTATTAAAATTTTTATTCACGATTTCTGATTGAATCTCCATGAAAGAATCTAGAGTTTCATGAGTTGGTACTTCAGGTATTGGGCTCTGTAATGGATGTGATATGGTAACGGTTCCTTGGTCTTCGGCATGGTCTATAGGCTTAAGTAACACAGTTCCATCCTCATTTTCTTCAATAGATTTATAAGAAAATACTTTTTCATAAAAAATAGCATCTCTATTGGTAAAAATTTGATGATTTTCTAAATCGTACACTTTATATGCCTTTTGCATTTTTAAATACCCAAGAAATACACGTCGAGCTCTTGAGTCAAATTTGCTTTTATTTTGGCCTGTGTCGGTTGCATAACATAATGAACCAAACACACAAAGTTGTTTGTAATTTGGTTTTTTATGAAACAGTTTTTTTAAAGGAGTTTTTCCCTCGAGTTTAGTTGTTGGTGTTTGATTGATTAGATAAGCTGCAACTAGAACACACTCACCCCAAAACCGTATATGTAAGTTTGATTGAAAACGGAGAGCCTAAGACACTTCAAGAAGATGCCAATGTTTACGTTCAACTACCCCATTTTATTGGGGAGTATAAACACAGCTATGTTGATGTACCACACCATTGTTTTTTAAAAAAATCTTGAATCTCATGTGAAAAAAATTCAAACCCATTATCATAACGAAGGATCTTGATTTGTTTACGAAATTGGGTCTTGACAAGATTAAAAAAATATTCTATAATGGCAAAAGTTTCATACTTGTGTCTCATAAGAAAAACCCAAGTTGTTCTTGTAAAATCATCCACTATACTTAAAAAATAGTGTGCACCAAAAAAAGTTGGACTTCGAATAGGGTCTCTATATATCACAATGAATCATATCAAACACATTTTCTGTATTAATCTCACTCAAAAAAAACTTCAATCTAGTTTGTTTGGCTTTATGACAGGTATCACAATAATGAGATTCATCAAATTCAAAAGCTAAATTCAAATGTGATTTTACTAATTTCATTCTTGAAGATTAAGGATGTCTGAATCATCTATGCCATAGTTCATGATCGGTTCTGGCGGTAAGACAGGCTTGGATATTATTCTTTGATTGTAAAAAGTATAACATGTTCCTTTTTTCACCTTGTCCAATCATTATTTTCAATTTTATGTCCTGAATAACACAAGAATTAGGATATAAAGTTATTGAACAATTTAGAGATTTAGTCAATTGACTTACTGACAGTAGATTCATTTTGAATGAAGGAATATAGAGAACATGATCCATGCTAAACTAGAGAAGAGAAATTGACCCTTAATGTGACACAAGAATATGTTTACCGTTAGGTAGTGAAACAGATATATTGCAGGGAACCAGATTATGAAAATCAAGGGATTTGGTTCCCATATGTTGACTAGCACTAGAGTCAATTGCCCAAACATGATTAGAGGAAATCGTGAGTAGAGAAGTCATACCTACAAAGTTGACCGATGTGGGCTGGTTTTTTACAAGTGATAGGATTTTATAATACTCGTCCATAGTGAATGTTGGAGCAATATTACTTAACCCATCACCCTTACCAATAACATTATGTGTATCCGTTGAATTGACCTAGAGATCATTGCAAAAAGATGCAACAACATTGTTGGGTTTAAAATTTGAGTCATATAGCCGATGGCTTGGAGAATAGCCTATCAGCTTGAAACACTTTTTTTTGAGGTGACCGACACCATTGCAATAACTACACATGGGTCAATTTTGATGGCTACCTCTAAATTTCTGAAATCGGGCTACCAGTTCTCGTCTGACCCTATTTGATGGTTCTCGACTTGAGTTATTTCTTTAGGGTACGACTAAGGCTGTACCTGTCTGGCCATTAATTGGCGTTGTGAACCTGGCTTCACATTATTTTTCTTCTTAAAGCACCAGTGCATATACCTTAGTCACATTGGGCAAGGGTTCGAGTAAGAGAATATGTCCTCGTATTGCATTATAGGAATCATTTAGTCCCATCAAGAATTGAATAACCCTCTCCCTTTGTATTTGATCAAAAAATATTTTCATTGAGTCATATTTACACGTTGGCACTTGGGAGTACAAACTCAATTCGTCCCATAGAGATTTTATTTTGGTGAAATAAGTAGCAACTGACATTGTTTCTTGTTGCAGGCGGCAAATAGAGCTTTGGATCTGATAGATCCGTGGTGCTAGACTTTGAATGTACCTTTCCTATAGATCTTGTCACACCTCATGAGTCATGATGGAGTAGATTACACTATCGACAATCTCTTTACTTACCGAATTCAAAATCCAAGATAATATCATGTTATTACAGCAGACCCAAGATGGGTGATCGACTCTACTCCAAGTGCCATAGTTATCCCCGACCAACTGTTGGGAGACCAGAACGTTGTTGGGGTTATCAGAATGATGAATGAAGAAAGAACTAGAAGCATCCTAACCTAATTTTGCCTTGAGAAACATATCTTTCAAACTTCCTTCTTCTTGCGCCATTGACATAATGAAAAAAACTCAATCTTGGTGATGTCACTCCTCACGACAATAAAGCTAAAGCAACAAGAATATCGAGCAATGCAGGAAGCACCAATACTGGAACCAAATCAGCCTGAATACTCCTGGGTTGATAAAGAACAATGGCATACGACCTTCATTGTTGTCCAAGTATCTAATGTGAACTTGGCAGAGTTTTGAAGAATCAGAACCAATTTGTATAAACACAACGCAAGCAATCAGCACTGGTGAATTGAACACGATTTTGTTTGAAAGGTAGACATTGGTTTAGGCTAGCAGCAACACAGAGGAGGACCAGATCATGACAACGTTCATGAAATGACAGCAGAGAGAGGTCAGGATGAGTCAACACTACACATATCAACCACCAGGTTTGTAGGCAAGCAAACAGACTTGCAACAAACAGATCTCTCAGACGTCTAGCCTCCAGTGAAACACGAGAAGAGCAATAAAACTGCAGAGGAACACTACCAATGAATTTGCAGTTCAACAGGAAGATCATAGGTGGAGGATGAGAATCTAACAATGGTCCTTGAGGGCTAAATCTGACTCAGAAGTAGATCAGCAAGGGAAGATCCGGTAAGAGAGCAGTGAGGTTGTGCCTAGGTTTTTAATGGCAGTAGCATGAAAGCACAAGAGATCCACGCTTTGATACCATGTGAAACTCCACACATAGAGGAGAGAGGATTGAGGAAAACTTGCTTCATTGAATTCCATACAACATATACAGGTATTTATATATGAGGAGAACAAAAAAACGTAAAACACGTAAGTTTATCTAAAACACTACAAGGTTATCTAAAACACTTTAATGCTATAAAAAAATGAAACTCTAATCAGACGAGAGTTCTAATAATCCTGAGATCAGAGTTCTGATAATCCTATAGAGTTGAAACTTCTGACCGGATGAGAGTTCTTAACACACTTGAAAACACAACTGTGTTGGGTGGGGCGTGAGTGATTTTTCATGAGAGTTGTTGTAGCTAATTGTCCACTTGTTAGCAAAAGTTTGTAACATATCCTGCCAAAACAAGATATATAGACCGTATGTTGGGAGGCCTCCAAAAGGTAAAATCCATGAGGTCCCCTTAGTCATAAGGGAGTATACCAGCTTCAACCTTACAACAAAGGATGCCTCATACCAATGGGGGGAATCCGCTTGTCTGGAAGGAGCATCTAGTGCACGTCACCTTGTGTTGGAACATTACAGGTTCAAAACCCAATGGTATAGTTGTATAACTGGTAGGGGTCTGCCTAATCCCAACTTGCCTTTCAAAATAAAAAATAAAATAAAGGATGCCTCTTGTGAGTTTCAAACCATGGTGGCCCCATTTAAGGTGACAAACCACAATCGCCCTTAGCCAAGAAAACAAAAATTCTTGTAGGCTTGACATAGAATAAATTAGCAATAAGGATCATGTCCTTTATTGACTCCACATGCAAGCTTCACAAACAAACCAAAGAAATAATCATCTCTCAAAAACATGGTTTGGCTTCACATTTATGTTAAAAAGCTGGCTTGTTTTTATTTTTCCTTAACCTGATCCTCATTTTAGAGCTTTAGAAAACTAGAGAAGAGGAGTTTTAAGAGATGTCTTGATTCCCAAGAAAATCTGTGCTATAAGGGCATGTTTGGAAGCGAGAAAGATGTAAAAAAAGTGAACCGAGATAGAAAAAAGGTATAATTTTTCTCACTGTTTCAAATCAAGGAGAATTTTTCTCTGAGAGAGTGTTTCTAAAAAAGTACACTTTTTGATAGAAAACATTCCTCCATGGCAGGGTAGAGAAATGTTTCTTATCAAATTTTTGTGGTCTATCTCTCTTCACCATCACCACCACCCACCATGTGATGATTTGCACTCAACATGCAATACCATGTGACGATTTGCACTCAGATTCGAGTAGCGATTTGTAGAAATTGTTGTGAAGAAGAACTATTGGAAGAAATCATTGTGAAGAAGAACAATTGAAACTCTCAACTAGAAGAATGAGATATTTTTATATATTTTACATCTTGCATATACAACCCCTTTTATATACAATCGGATGACAACCTGGTAAAGTAATAAAATTACAATGGGAAATACAGTTAAGCTTATCTTGAGGAAATGTGGAAATAGAATTAGACGTGATCCATCATCCGTGATCCTCCGGAGATCATCCGTCAAATGAGGAAACAAATCTTAACAACGTGGAAACCAATCTCAACACTCCCCCTCAATCTGGAGCATGAAGATCACGAAGGCCCAGATTGGAAGTCAATCTCACAAATAGATCGTGTCCAAGAGGCTTGGTAAACAAATCGGTGAGCTGACTTGAAGTGTGGACATAAGTAGTACGAATGAGTCCTTTACACAGTTTCTCGCGAACAATATGACAATCAATGTTGATATGTTTTGTACGTTCATGATGCACTGGGTTTGTCGCAATATAAAGTGCAACTTGATTGTCGCAATAGAGATTTACGGGTGAATCATGAGAAACTCTGAGAGATAGGAGCAGAAGATGAAACCAAGTAATCTCACAAACCGTATTTGCCATGGATCGATATTCTGCCTCCGCAAATGATCTGGACACAGTAGGCTGCTTCTTGGTCTTCCACGACACTAGTGTAGAGCCCAGTAAAAGGCAATAGCCAGACACCGAATGTCTAGTTTCTGGACACGCAGCCCAATCAGAATCATAATAAGCATGAATCTGAAGAGAAGATGAGGAAGATAGGAACAGTCCTTGACCCGGATGGCGCTTCAAGTATCTAACGACTCGAAGAGTGGCATCCATGTGAGGTTGTTGAGGAGTATGCATGAACCGACTTAAGATGTGGACTGAGTATAGAATATCAGGCCGAGTTACAATCAAATAGATGAGACACCCAACAAGACGTCGATATGGGGTTGGGTCATGCAACACGTTGCCCTCAGTACTTGTGAGATGTTGATGTTGTTCCATAGGAACATTGACAGGTTTAGCTCCTAATAAACCGATTTCATCAAGTAATTCAAGGGCATATTTTCTTTGAGATAGAATGATACATTCTTTTGAGCGAGCAACCTCGATGCCCAAAAAATATTTTAAAGTGCCCAGGTCCTTCATATGAAACTGACTATGAAGGTATTGCCTAACTGTCTGTATGACACATGCCTTGTTTCCAGCAAGTATGAGGTCATCAACATACACATGTAATGCGAGGAAAGCATCACCTTATTGGAAAGTAAAGAGGGAGTAGTCCGTTGGAGATTGACGAAAACCAAATGTGAGGAGTGCAGAGGAGAATTTGGCAAACCAATTTCGAGGAGCCTGTTTAAGCCCATACAAGGACTTGTGAAGTTTGCATACTCGATGATGCTCCCCCTGTCGAGCAAATCCAGGCGGTAGAGCCATATAAACATTTTCTTCTAGATCGTCGTGAAGCAAGGCATTGTGCACGTCCATTTGTTGAAGAATCCAGTTTTGTGCTGCTGCTACTGAGAAAAGACATCGAACATTTGTCGATTTTTCCACAGAGGCAAAGGTTTCATGATAATCGAGGCCCTCTTATTGTGAATACCCTTTAGCAACTAACCGAGCCTTATGGCGTTCAATAGTCATGTCAGATTTGTACTTAATCTTGTAGATCCACTTGCTTTCAATGGGTTTGGCCTCTGATGGTAATTCAGTCATAGTCCAAGTAGGCTTCAAGTGCCCGAATTTCAGCAGCCATAGCCTCTCTCCAATAGAAATGCTTCATAGCTTGAGTAAATGATGTGGATTCAACTTCATGGGATATGGTAGTGAGGAAGGCTTTATGGGACGGGGAAAAATTGGCAAACGAAACAAAATTTGACAAAGGAAAGTGCGTACCTCCAATCGATTTTGACGATGATTGAGATGAGGATTGAATCGATGCACAATAAAAACCCTTCAATCGGACAGAGGGCTGATGGGCTCTAGTGGACCATCGTAAGTGGGTTGATAATGAGGTGTCGGATGTATGCATAGAACTAGGGATTATGTCAGAAGAGTGTTCATTTGATGAATGTGAATAAGATGCTGGAGGAGATTGCTATGAATGAAGGTTTAGAGATGTCATTGGGGCAAGATGAGAGGAGTCATACTGGTCCAAAAGAGGTAAAGGCAGCAACGGTTCATGTGGTATCTCTTTACCCGTATGAAATGGAAAAATTTGTTCATGAAAAACAACGTCGCGACTGAAAAATATTTTATTTTTTTCCAAATAAAAAACTATGTATGCTTTTTGTTCATGAGCATAGCCAAGAAAAACACACTTTGAGGCACGTGGATCAAATTTCGGTCTGGTTTCACTAGTGTTGATAGCATAACACAAACATCCAAATATCCTGAGATTTGTGTAGCTAGTTTTTTTCTGAAAAAGTTTCTCAAACAGAGGTTTGCCTCCCAATTTGGAAGAGGGTGTGAGATTGATAAGATACGTGGCTGTTAAAATTCATTCACCCTAAAATTTTAAAGGAAGATTTCCTTGAAAACGTAATGCCCTAGCTACTTCGAGAAGATGACGATGCTTTCTTTCAACAATGTCGTTCTGTTGAGGAGTTACAACACACGAATGTTGATGAACCACTCCTTGAGAGGAGAAAAACTCTTGCATCTCATGTGGAAAAAATTCAAAACCATTGTTAGTTCTGATGGTTTTGATTTTGCCTTTATGTTGAGTTTCAATTAAGCAAAAATAAGATTTCAATAGACTCTGAGTTTAAGACTTATATCTCATTAGATATGCCCAGGTGCATCTAGAAAAGTCATCAACAATGCTTAGAAAATAGTGAACACCATTTAAAGAAGCTTGAGAATAAGGTCCCCAAATGTCACAATGGATTAGATCAAATGGTTTTTTTGGTGACAATTTCACTCAACAGAAAAGCAAGTCTTGATTGTTTTGCTCTAGGACAAATCTCACAATGACATAAGTTATTCATCTGAATACTAGCATCATAGTTATTAAAAAATTTCATACGAGAAGGAGATGGATGCTCGAGGTGCCAATGCCAAAGATGTGTTGTGGTTTGGTGAGACGATAATGCTGATGGTAGAGAACGATTGCAGTAATACAATCCATATTTTTCTTCACCCGCTCCAATCGTTGTCCTTGATTATAGGTCCTGAATAAGACGAGTTTAAAAAAAATGTTACTGAACAATTGAGTTGCTTAGTCAATTTACTAACTGAAAGTAAATTGACTCTAAAAGAGGAAATGCACAAGATATCCTGGACATTCATATTGGTGTTTAAAGTGGCTAAACCAATGTGAGATACTGGAATGAGATTACCATTTGGTAATTTGACTGGAGGAATTGAAGTATTTTGAAAGGAGTGCGATAAGAATTCTGGGGAAGCAACCATGTGATCGCTTGCTCCGGAGTCTATAACCCACTTATCTGAGTGTGAATCAAAGTTGGAAACTGACAAACCTGCAAGATTTGTGGATGGAGCATTCTGTCGAAGAAGTGACATAAGCTGATGATATTCTTCTACTGTAAATGAAGGAACCATTGAGCTTGGGTTATTAACCGAATCACCATTGGGAGTCTTTCCATTAGAAACAACGTCATTATGATCACGTGATGTGGAGTTTGCGGCTCCACTGGTTCTTTGACTGACATTATACTGTTTATGTGCAAGAGGATACCCATGAAGAACATAACACTTGTCTTTCACATGTCCCACTCTGTTGCAATGAGAGCACACATGTTTGTTTTTCTGATTTCCCTTCCAATTTCGATTTTCTAATTTTTGAAAGTTATTTGAAGACAATCGATTTGCATATCCTGAGTTCACGGCACAAGTCGCTCTGTCCATTGATTGACCAGACCCATATCGAGCTTCTCGTTGTTTCTCCTCTTGAAGTATCAACGAGTAGGTTTTTGCAATAGAAGGTAATGATTCCATTAATAGAATTTATCCTCTCAGTGTATGAAATGAATCATTCAAACCCATTAGAAACTGAATGACTCATTTCCTATGGAGTTGCTTGGTCATACTTTTAGCAGCTCCACAAGTGCATACTGGCATGGGGAAATATGATGACAACTCATCCCAGTATCCTTTTAGCTTGGTAAAATATGCTGCAACTGAACTAGATTCTTGTTGATGTCTTGCAATTGCAGATTGAATTTGATAGATTCTCATAGCAATACTCTGAGTGAATCTCACTTTGAGATCATCCCAAACTTGTTTAGCCGAAGTAGCGTAAATGACGCTGTTGGCCAACTCTCTCGAGATAGAATTTAAAATCCAGGGGAGGATAATATGATTGCAACACATCCATATCAATGATTCGGGTGAAGAAGGGTCTGGTTTGGGTAGCGTACCATCTATGAAGCCGATTTTATTCTTTGTACTTAATGTCATTGTCATGACCCTGCTCTACGTAGGGTAATTGTCACCATCTAGTAGTTGTGTAACCAGGATTGAGCCTGGACTATCTGAATGATGTAGATAATATGGACTTACTGCATCTGAACTTAAATTCATTGAAGACGTCAGGGTGGTACCTGCTCCACTTTTTTTAGTTGCCATTAATCAAAGGCAGGACGAGGATGAATGATACAATAGCACAAAAAAGAGTGAAGATCTGGTTGTGAGCTTCTACCCACAGTTGTCCAAACAAAATATGGATGTACAAGAGTAGTCGAAGACGCACAACAAGGGTTGAATCTTATTGCTCTGATACCATGTGACGATTTGCACTCAGCAGGCAATACCTATGTGACAATTTACACTTAGACTCAAGTAGCGATTTGTAGAAATCATTGTGAAGAACTATTGGAAGAAATCATTGTGAAGAAGAACGACTGGAACTCTCAACTAGGAGAATGAGATATTTTTATCTTATCTTGAGGAAATAAGGAAATAGAATTAGACGTGATCCATCATCCGTGATCCTCTGGAGATCATTCGTCAAATGAGGAAACAAATCTTAACAACGTGGAAACCAATTTTAACACACCATCTTCTACCACCATTCATCTCACCACCATCTACCAGCATCCTTGTTCCTTCACGTCATGCTATT
The DNA here is from genome assembly GCF_984573655.1 of Nuphar pumila. Taxonomy (NCBI): domain Eukaryota; kingdom Viridiplantae; phylum Streptophyta; class Magnoliopsida; order Nymphaeales; family Nymphaeaceae; genus Nuphar; species Nuphar pumila. Next base: position 82,340,954 of record NC_143263.1, on the reverse strand, counting down.
TTCTTCATTTTCTGCATATATTTTTTGTATTTTTTTAGTTTTCAATGACGATTAAAACTACTCTGTTTGATAGGCTTTAACAACTCTCATTTATATCGGATGGTTGATTTCATCATCTAGGCTATAGCCATCTTCTTCTCGGATTCAATGTGCTTTTTCTTGTAATGTACTCATTTTTGCTCTACTTGGTCATGATTTTAACTTTTTTTGAGTAAATTTTTTTACTTATTTATCATGAAGATGATGACTAAGAGGATAATTATCAAACCCTTCATGATCTTGTATGGTAGTTTCACTTTGTTCTGAGTTTTGTTTATTTTTTGGATTTATTTTATTGTATTTATGCTCTTTTTGTGTATGCCTTGTTCAATTTTGGTGTTAATCAATTTACCAATTCTAAATCATCTTTTAATCATCATGGTAGTCATTATCGTCATCAATATCTTCATTTTTTGTCTTTCAATGACTATGCCATCTAGAGTTTAATTGGTTTCCTCTCTCTCTCTTCACCACCACCACCACCACCACCACCCTCTTCCTCCTCTCTCTCATTTTTTTTTTATATTTTCTCTCTGTTTTTTCATGCTAAACAAACAAGGAAAAAACTTTTTTTTTGGAGAATTTCTCATATAAAAAACTCTCATAGGCAAAACTTTATTTTCCTACGAGAGTTTCTCTCTCTCTTCCAAACATGCCTTAAAGATAAAGATGTCATGAGAAATCGGAAGGCTAGGGTATTTACCACAATGCCCGTCCAACTGCCAAACAACGTTGGTCAAATATAAATATCTTAACGGTGACAAATTTTGGTGGACATTTGACAAGATATAGAGAGAGGAACAAAGATTTGCATATGGTTTTTATTGATTTAGAGAAGGCATACGATAGAGTACCTAGGGACGTTCTCTGGTGGACAATGATGAAGAAAGGTGTTTCTCTCAAGTACATTAGTATAATTAAAGATATGTATGAAGGAGTAGTAACCAATGTCCGCACTTGTGGAGGGGTGACAACCAATTTTCCGATAACGGTTGGGTTACATCAAGGATCTGCTTTAAGCCCTTTCCTATTTGCGATAGTGATGGATGAGCTTACGAGATCAATTCAAGAAAATGTACCGTGGTGTATGTTGTTTGCTGATGATATTGTTTTGATTGATGAGTCTAGAGCTGGGGTTAATGCTAAGTTAGAATTATGGAGACAGACATTGGAAGCTAGAGGTTTTAAGTTGAGTAAGAGTAAGACTGAATATATGGAATGTCAGTTTAGTAAGCAACGAAGTAGTGATGGGAGTGTAGTGAAGCTTGGTGAACAAGAAATACCGGTGAATGATTATTTCAAATATTTGGGATCCATCATTCAAAAGTATGGAGAAATTGATGGAGATGTAAATCATAGGATAAAGGTTGGGTGGACGAAATGGAAAAGTGCAACTGGAGTGCTGTGCGATCGTAGAATGCCATTGCGGTTGAAGGGAAAGTTTTATAGGACGACTATTAGACCCGCTTTACTATATGGTACGGAATGTTGGGCTGCCAAGAGACATCATATTCAAAAAATGAGTGTAGCTGAGATGCGGATGCTTAGATAGATGTGTGGAAATACAATAAAAGATAAGATTCGGAACGAGGAGATACGTAAGAAGGTAGGTGTTGCACCCATTGAAAATAAGATGCGAGAGAATCGTTTACGGTGGTTTGGACATATTCGGCGAAGGCCTAATGATGCTCCAGTTAGAAGGTTGGAGAAATGGGAAAATATATTAGTTAAAAGAGGTCGGGGTAGGCCTAGGAAGACTTGGATGGAGATGATAGGAAAGGATATGAATGCTTTGAACCTCACCGAGGACATGACATTGGATAGAAATGATTGGAGGAAAAGGATTCATGTGGAAGACCCAAAATGAATTTCTTTTTTGGTTCATATCGCTGACCCCAATTGTTTTGGGATGAAGGCGTAGTTGTTGTTGTTGTATTTGACAAGGCAAAATTTTTTGGCGTACATGTGAATTATAGGGAAAATTTTGATTATTAATTGAAAAGTGCCCTTTATTTTTATTAGGGGCCCAACATATGGCAAATTCACATTTAACCGTCCTAAGTTTTAAATGATTAAGATAAATGCCTACCCTTCTAAGAAAGTATGCATCTATCACGAGACAATTGGCTGAATCCCTTGAAACCATTTCATGGGAGTTCATTGATATCACTTTTTGTAAAGCAAATCTACTTGGATTATTAAATAATCCACATCACCTCTATTTCTATTCTAACAAAAGATTTTAGTTTTATCTCAAAAGACCCATATCTACAATTATGATCTTACATATGGACAATCCTTCGTGTCTCATCCATCCTCAACAATATATTATCTCTTTATTTATATAGTTCTCAGCTCCAAAAGCAAAGTCTAATCCTTAGGCCATGTTTAGAATGTTTTATTTATTATTTTTTATGTATTAAAGTTGACTCCAAGGTGGCAGAATTATATCATTTTTAGACAATGGCTAGATCCATACGAACAAGAGCATGTACCATCATATGGTATCATGGTATAGAAGTACCATATATTTTTCCATTTAGTCAAATGACCATTTGAGTTTTTCCTTTTTTCTTTTTTTTCATGATATAATTCTATTAACTCTTTAAAATGATACGTTTAACCTTTTCCATTAAAGATTCGGGTGTCACTTTTGTAGCTCCACATTTTTGTAGCTAGAGTTAGGGTAAATAAATAAATTTAAAGTGTAAAAAAAATCATGTGGGTTTATGGATTCGACAGCTACCAAATCCATTCTTTAGTGTGAATACAAAGGAGAAAGGGCCTCACTTCCCATCCCAAATGCATAAATGGCCATCCCAGCTACCAGATTCCAAACATAGTTTGACAAAGATTTTATCTCGGGAACACCAAATGCATAAATGCTCATCCCAGCTACCTGATTCCAAATAGGCCCTTTCTCCTTTGTATTTATACTAAATCATGGATTTGACAGCTGCCGCGTCTTCAAATGCATAAACTATGAGCAACCATCCCAAAAGAATATATAAAATTCCAATTTGAGATAATTCAAAATTCTAAATCCCATATCTACACGGTATCATTTTGCATAGTTTTGTAAAAACTGATGCAAAACACATAAATTCAATCCATGATTCTAAACCATGATCTTAAATCAAGATTCATATTCACATGAATCAATCCTAGATCCGAACCTATTTGTACAGATTTTTCATACCTTTTATGCAAAAATCCAAGTTCTACAACTTCACACGTCCGAAACGACTCTCGAAAATCACACACGCTCAAAGGCTACAAATCTGTAAAACGTCCGATCTAAAGCTACACTCAAATCTAAAACTAAAGTTGAATCCTAAAATATAGTATAATATAGCTAGGGTGATTCCAAACAGGCCCTTAATGCCATTGATTGTGTCACTGATCATACACACCTGTGTCAGTAGGGCACAAAAAGGATACAGAATGTGGATCCTAGCCATCAGCCGATGAAGCATCTGGATGGATAGGATCAGTCTACATCAAGGTGAAAATGTGGACCAATCTTAGCCATTAATTGGATAGCTAGCTAGGAATGATTGTAACATGGAACCCATTCTATATCAAATAATGGGATCGGCACTCAGTGGGGTAAGAAGGCTCATGATACTGCTGCTCTACCTACTCACTTGTTGGCTGAAAGTATGTCATACCCTGTCAAACGAACAAAGTGCTCATTGGCATCAAGAAATGCAGCTAATTTATGGGCTCCTGTTTGACACCTTTCTTTTTTATTTGATAACCAGAGAAAACCACCTGACTCACTCGCCAGCTCATTGGTGTAAAAGCCCTAGGTCTCCCTTCCTATTAGGGCTGGTAAACAAGCCCGAGTGTTCGAGCTAGGACTCGTGCTCATATCCAGGCAAGCAAGCATATATATCCAAACCCAAATAAGCTGGGCCAGGTAAAAAAAATCATGTATTTAAAAGAGTGAAAACAAATGAGATTTGAACCCTAGACTTCCATTTTAAGAGCCACCTTCTCTAAGACAAATCATGTATACACTGATTTTTGTTACACATTATACTTAAAACCTATATATTTTATTTATACGAGCTCACCCAAGCCTAACCGAGATGAACACCCTATATTTGCTCGAGTACTGGTCAAAATAAATGAGGTGCTAGTGGCTTCGCTCGCCGGATACACAAACCGCGCACAAATGAGTTTGCAATGTTGTTCATCTAAAATGTCAACAACATTAAGGAGAACATGTGTGGCCCATCCATAGGATGAACTAAGGCTGTCTACATGTCGGGTTTGTACTGGGTACCCGACTCGACTTAAACCTAGATTCCTAGGTATATAGGCATAGAACATGCCAACTAGAATAATATTCAGGTCAATTTTGTTGAAAATTATACCTCAGTCGGTTAGGCAACTGAGATTGAACCAATGAGCTCGAAGACACTTATAAACACATTATCTTTCAAGGGATAGTTGCCCCATTTAAGATCAAGTCCTTGGTTCAATTGGTATTCGTGCAACTACGCTCACATGATACAATCATGCCCTGCAATGGGTGAGCTCAATAATCTCGAGACACCACCTTGAACGACCTCTTGATTAGGGTTGAATTGGGTATGGATAGAATATGTGATCGGATCAAATATAGGACCCGGATAAGTTCATTTCGGTTTGGTTGGGTCCGATTCGACACAACCGTCTCTTTATATAAGAACAATAAAATTTCTTACAACTTTTAATAAGAGACTAAACTTTTTGTAGAAAACTCAAAAACCCATAACTTAGGCAAATAGAAGAATTAAGGTAAAAAACTTAGGTGGTTTTAAGACATAACCCCAACAGAGCTAAACCCGATTAGAGCAATATACAAGTAGGTTGTGATTTCTGTTGGGTACCTGCGTCAGGTTACATGCAAGTCTACACTAGCCGGCTAGCCTAAATGGGCTCCTACATAGACGGCATGGCATGTTTATAATATCATATGCTTTTTAAGTCTTTTATGTATAGCAAGAGTACCGGTTGACATGATTGTAATATCCTAATGTACTAGGCGTACTTTAGGAGTCCAGCCCTAGCCATTGGCTCATTCTGTCTTGATCAATTAAGTGCTCAACTCAATTGGTAGAGAATTCCATGTCTATTTGGAGTTGTGCCCTTACTTAAGGCTTAAGCTTAGATGGCTAGCACCCTAACTACTTAAAGATTCCTTTCCATCCATCTCTAACCATTCCTTAACTTCTCAACCATTAACCAAACCAATCTTTCAAAACTGCCTCTCTCTCTCTCTCTACAAGCCATCTAGCCGCCCCCTAACTTCTCTCCCTACCTCCATTGATCCAACATCTCTCTTCCTCACAATTCTCCATTGAAATTCCATACACCCCATGCATTCTTGAGCGAATGCAACAACCTTACTCGGCGAGACTTTTTTTTTTGTCGGGTACCCGATCCGATCCTACCCTTGTTTTATATGTATTTTAAGTAAACGTAAACTTCTGAAATTATATGGATCCTGGTTTGAGATTTCATTTTTGTGACTGGCAAAACCCAAACTCAACATTTTGTTATTTGGGCGGGTTTGGTACACCGAGATGGGTCAGGTACCTGACCCGTTGACAGCCCTAGGATGAGCATACACATGCAAGATCTTAGATGTCATTTATCTTGAGGATGGATGGTGTCCGAGGTTCCTTGGACAGTTTTCTATTCAAAATATCTTGGGCCTGATATGATCTTAAGCTCATCAGCAGTACTGCCGAGGAGGTTAGGGAAAAATGCAAGGCTATGTTATTTACCAAGATGCCCAACCAGCAGCGAACCAAGCTGGTCAATACAGAAACTTTTTGTGAACATTGATCTGCAGGCAGTTTCCTCGTTCTCATGATACGGAAGCAAGGTGCTAAATGGTGTTTTTGAGCTTTTTTCATTTTATTTTTATTTTAAATTCTCACTGTATAGATGTGATCCAAAATTTTATTTTATTTTATAGGGATCAGTTCTTGAAGCATTTGATTCCAATACATGGGTAGGTTTTTATAAAGTTCTAAAAATAAATGGTCCAAAATCTTTGTAAATTTTCGAGGCTCCAAACATCATTTTTTTTCATGAAAACATAAGATCCAGATGTAGATTCTTAGTAAATCAACCATTCCCAACACATTTCTGAAGCTCGAACAGCATAAAAAGCATCGGAGAAGCCCAAGAAACCTATTTAGAATGTGGTTTAACACCAAATGGGTTTATCACAGACCCATTTTCTTATATATATATATATATATATGAAACAAAAATAAGTTTTATAAATATGAGTCACTAGAATATGATAACTAATGTGTCAACCGTGATTTTCACAGATTTTTTGTTCTTTTCTCTTGAATCTAACTGTACGGGTGCATGCTTGATTTTATAAGAACCTGTTTTTCAATAATCCTATTTTGATGCATAAGTGACATTTTTTTAAAGTTTTAGAATTAATGGCTCTTAATCTTCATAAATATTCAAGCATTTAGAATTCATATTTTTTCATCTAAAATACACAATACACAATCCAATGTTGATTCTTGGCAAATTCATATATATAAAGACAGCATTTTCTACTTCGTGGGCAAGGAACCCTTAGTTGGAACTCACAGAGGGAGGTTGTTTTGACCAAATCTGACGAGCATGATCAAAATAGTAAGAATCGGCCTTTGGATTATAGTTTTTCAACCTAAAAACAAAAACTTTTTTTTTGAGCTTTAAAGATTTGAAACATTGTAGATTATTGATTTTTCACCCCTCATAAAATCTGACATATACATAGGGAAAACATGATCCAAAGGTCAGTTTCTAATAAACTTAACATGCGAATCACATCCAAAGGGTCAGATGTAAAATTTTTTTTTTTTTTTAAATATTACATTTTTTTCACTAAGAACTTCCTTACCCATGATATATATATATATATATATATATATATATATATATATGTATGACGTAGTAGACCGATCAGGCCAAACACATTTATGGAGTCAAATTTGATAATAAAAAAAGTACAGGAAAACCCAAAAAACCCATTTAGTATGTCTCATTTAGCATACTCTCTCTCTCTCTCTCTCTATATATATATATATATATATATATATATATATATATATATATAATGTTTTTCTACCCTCATAGAAAGAAATTGTAACATTTTTTAATTTTTTGATTTTTGTTTTGTATATCTGACCTTCCAAATGTGAACTGCATCTTTGGGTTAATAAAAACGATGCTTGGATCATGTTATTGCAACGTCTATGCAGGATTTTGTACTATTTGAAAATTCATGGGTGTATAACATACAAAATTTTCAACCTTCATAGAATCATATTTCCAAAACAAGCACACTATAAGTTTCTTTGGACGCTGCTTGGTCCGTTGGACAATCTTCATTGGTCTCTCACTAGTACCTATAGTTTTTTTTTTTAAAAGGTGCTTGCCTGAACTGGAATGTGTACATTGGTGTGTGGTGAACATGATCCGCAATAATCTCACCTTACTAGTAAGCAAGACTTTTTAAGCTAATATATATATATATATATATATATAGGAAAAAGTAAACCTCCCCAATGAATGTTTTATTGGATTTTTGGTATTTTTTTCAAAATTTTGACATACAGATGTGATTGTGATCTCTATGCTTATTTTTATTAGAATCAGTTTTTGGAGCATTTAATTCTGATGTATGGATAGGTTTTTATAAGTTTTAAAATCAACGGCATATAATTTTCATAAATTGTTGAGGCTTTAAATAGCATTTTTTTATCCAAAATTCATGATCCAAGTGTCGATTTATAGTAAATCAATCATGCTGAACACAACTGGGTCAAAATTTTGAAAAAAAAAAAGATCCATTAGAGTGGTTTGGGAGGGTTTCTATTGGAGAGTTTTTCATTCCCTATATATATATATATATATATATATATATATATATATATATATATATATATATATATATATAGAGAGAGAGAGAGAGAGAGAGAGAGAGAGAGAGAGAGAAGGTAGCTGCCTACACCATTTCATGCCTACCACAACCTACCATATGCAAATGGGAGGTTTTTTTGTTGTTTTTCACAAATATGACCTTGCAAATGTGTTTAGCACGATCGATTTTGCTATGAAACAACACTTGAATCATGTGTTTTGATTAAAAAAAATGTGATTTTTAGGTCTTGGACATGTAAATTTTCAAGATTCATAAAAACCTACTTAAATATCAGAATCTGATGATACAAGAGTCAATTTTTATAAAATCAAGCACGTAGAACTCATAGGAATGGTCAGATTTGAGAAAAACATGAAAAACCCTATACAATGCGGATAGGTGATGGTAGCAACACCCCCTCTTATATATATATATATAGAGAGAGAGAGAGAGTTGAACATATGCCCTCTTTTCTAGTTTTGCCCTGTTAGGCTCCATAATTTGAAGTGTTTTATGACAGATATGTACCATTAGATGTGTTTAGCATGCTCGATTTAGTGAGAATCCACTCTTGGATCATGCTTTTTGATGAAAAAAATATTTTTATTAGCCAAAATAATTGATGCCTTAGTAGACATTGATTTTGGATCACCGAAAAAAACCTGTTGACAGGTCAGATTTTGATCATCCAAAAGCCCGTTCTCACTAAACAAAACTTATAGATCACATCTATGTTGTTAGATGTGAGAGAAAAATACTGAAAACTATAATTTTTGAAGGGCCTAACAGGACATAACGAACGCATTACTCCCATATACATATATATTACCCTGTTCTACTCTGCAACAACACCACCATCATACTAACCGCCAGTCCAAGTCAACCCCTCCTCTTTTTTCCTCCGCCTACAACTACATATATATATTACCCTCCCCAAGCCAGCTCCACACCCCTCTTGAAGCATCTCTCTCTCTCTCTCTGTTACCACCATCATGAGGAAATCTTGCTGCGAAAAGAAAGACACCAACAAGGGAGCATGGACGAAGCAGGAGGACCAGAAGCTCATTGACTACATCCGAACACACGGGGAAGGGTGTTGGCGCTCCCTACCCGAAGCTGCAGGTGCATACCTTTCGATATCATGTTTGGAAGCGAGAAAAATCTCATGTTAAAAGAAGATTTTACATATGAGATCTGAGTTATTGTTTGAAAATTTTTCTTTTGATTTTGTGAAGTGAAAATCGAGTTGGAAGAGAGAGAGAGAGAGAGACCGTCCTGTCGTATGAAAATTTTCTCCACTTCCATATATGGAGAAATTTTTTATATGAAAATCTTGTTTTCTAAAAAAAATCATGTGAAAATTTTTCACGTTTGAAACAATTGGAAGAACTGTATCTCTTTTTCGTTTCCAATCACTTTTTATTCTATCTTTTTCTCACTTCCAATTGTGCTCTAATTCCCGTATGGAAACAAAAAAATCTTATAATGAAAAAGACAATTTTGCGTATGAGTAGTTTTCACATGAAAATTTTTGTCTCGTTTATGGGAGTATGAGAAAATTTGGTTCGAAATTGTTAGCGTTTTGATTAGTGTTAGAAGAATTTTCCTTTCAAAAAATTTCGATTGCCACTTTTCCTTTCCAACATGCATTTTTCCTAGTATTTTCTCGCTCCCGAATGTGTCCTTAGTTCCCTATTGTTAAAATTGAGATGCCAATATCTCCATATTGGTTCAAACTGTTAAACTGAATCATTATTTGTATTGTATATAGGATTGCTTAGGTGTGGAAAGAGTTGCAGACTGAGATGGATCAACTATCTCAGGCCGGACATTAAGAGGGGCAACTTTGCCGAGGACGAAGAAGATCTCATCATCAAGCTGCACGCTCTATTGGGCAACAGGTGGAACTCTTTCATCCTCTCACATGTCCATTCACGAAATTAAGCACCAAAACTTGATTAGATCAACATCTTTCTTTAGGTCAGGAATTGCTGCCATGAGTTTAAAGCCCAAAGATCCCAAAACAAAAACCCATGAAGCAGATTTTGAGATCCTAGCCATGCAATTCTAATTCCCTTCCCTTCCTTTCTTGCCATTGTCCGATGGGAAAGCTTTTCCAAGATTCCCAACATATCATAAGATTCCCGTTCTTGAAAATCGAAAGGTTGGACTGAGGGTGGTATCCAGATATCATGATGCAAAGCATGAGATTTAATTAACAATGTTGACCATAGCTGGGACTAAGAGCAGATCAGATAAAACGGCACAAAGTGATTGCAAAGCATCCACACAAGACGAGACATGATGCCTATTATTTGAAGATAGTAGCTAGCGCTCAAAACGTAGGACCGGTATCACTTTTGTGTTGATCTTTTACATAAAATGTATCATGCGATCTGCACTGTGTTTGCACATGTAATCTGTTGGTTGCCACTGATTTAGAAAAGTTTTTCTCCAAGATCTGTTTTAATTAGCCATTTTATTAGTTGTTAAAACACCACTGATTTTCTACAACATCCAACATGACATGGTGGAGATACTACTTCTGTTCGTATACAAGCTGCAGATCAAATGATCTCTTAATAACTCATCTCCTATGTGGTCACGGCTAATTATACGACGCATTTCATGGGCTCTACATGAAGAGAATGCGGGTTTGACTCAAAATGCTGCCATGTGAATGGCCATACTATGTACATAGGAGATGAGTTAAGAGAACATTGGATCCCGGTAGCAGTATAAAAAATTAACAAGATAAAAAATCATTTTATCCATCAAATCTGACAGCTGTTGGTGGTGACCACTGACTGGCCAGGTGGTCTCTGATTGCTGGGAGATTGCCAGGGCGCACGGACAACGAGATCAAGAATTACTGGAACTCCTACCTCCAAAGGAAACTGATGCGCATGGGCATCAATCCCAAGAACCACAAGCTTACACGCATCTCGTCACGCCCGCACCGCTCCTGCAGCGCCGCTTTGTCTCTCTCCAAGGCTACCAACGAGGAAAGCAAGCCTCGCGAGGTCAAGGACAAGAATGAGGAGCAGCGTCTGCAGCTAGAACAACAGCAACAGCATAACGAAGGCAAAGACTGTGACCAGATGTCTGATGCTACCAGCGGCCTCGAGGGAACATCAGCGCTGCCCGACTTAAACCTGGAGCTGAGCATCACTACCCCTCCTCCTCTCTCTCCTCGTTGTCATCATCTTCCTTACCCTAGTGCTCCACAACCACCACCACCACCACCAACTTCTGAGATCTCTTCCCCTTCGCGTGCCCGGCCGATGATGAGTCATCTCCATCGTGAACTGGATGCTCCTTCCCCAACACTAGTTCTCTTTACATAATCATATATGCTCGTTCTTTCTCTTGATCCTATTTTTATTTCTCTCTCCTATTATTCTATCAAATGAAAACGTCTCTCTCTCTCTCTCTATAGTTGAGTGAGTGAAAGAGAGAGGGAGAATGGTTGGTCATGATATCACAGAGCATGAGGGGGGAAACTCTAGTACGCATGCAGTGACTGGTTGTTTTGATTTTTCTTAATGGATGTGCTAGTGGATAAGATGTAAAGCTCAGGGGCAAGTCTCAATAATTTATTATTTGCACCAATCTTTTTGTTATGGGGAATGGACGAACACGGATCCCATCATTTGAAATATGATGGGTTCCATCATACATTCAATCCTAACCAACCAATAAACCGCTAGATGGTTCTGCTGGATGGCTAGGATTGGATGTATGATGGAGCTGATACTATTTCAAATGATGGGGTCCGTGCTCGGAATCGATATAAATGTTTCATAGGCGTAACTTGTGAACCGTAAAAAGAATTGGGATCACTTGCAATCATGTTGCACAAACGCAATGTGCCTCTGCACCTGATCACCTTCATCTACTGTGGGGGCCCCACGTCTGACAAGCTGTACAACCAGCAGATGGAGGGCGAATAAGTGCAGCAGCACATTGCACTTGCACCTGATTTGGCCCTGCATCAAGGGAGGATAAGATCATTTTGCATACTTTTAGTGTGCTGCTGCACCTGATCACCTTTTTGTCGCAAAATCGATTGCTAACGTGTTTAGCGATAGATGCTATTCGTCGCAAAATCGATTGCTAACGTGTTTAGCGACGGCTTAGCGACGGATAACGTCTGTTGCATAATCTTAGTTGCTAAACTGCGATAAAATTTATCTGTCGTCAATCTGTCGCTAATTAGCGACGGATCATGCCCATCGCTAAATAGAGACTGATTTGGTTATGAGACGAAATTTAATCCGTCGGTAAGCTGTGACAAGGGATACATATCTGTCGCTAATGTTTGTCACCAATTTAACGATGGACATTAGCGACGGCTTAAATTCTGTCGCAAACCATCGACTAATTTAAATTGACGACGGATAATATTCATCACTAATCCATCGCTAATTTAAAAAAAAAAATTTTTTTTTTTGAAATATGAAACTCGAGAAAAATTTCTCGTAACTTGCTTATAAAAAACAAAGTACACATAAAAAATATATATATAGGTGAAACAAATTTAACACAAGTTCTAAGTTAAACAACTTTAACGACCAAATACAGTCATTGCCAAGTTATAATTAGTTACAAGTACGTCAAACAAATTAAACACATGAAATTAATTCTCGAAAAAATTTGGCGCATCATCCTCTTCATTTTCTCAATCTGCCCCTCCCTCCATGCCTCCATCAGCTCCTCTACACTGATCATCTTCAGCATCCTACAAGAGAACCAAAATGTTAGTATTTATAAACAAAATATAATAAAATAAATTATATGCAATGCACCTAATCTAATGCAACAAAGTAAATGGTTGAATGACACAAGACTAACAATAAATTTAAGGACATTAACAAAATTCAGATATGTGTTCTAAGATTGAAAAAAAAAATTAGTGATTCAATCATACAGATATGTGTTCTAAGGTTGTCAAAGAATGTCACAGTGATTCACACATGCATATATGGTTTATAAGACTGTCAAATAAATGTGTTATGTATCACAATCATGCATATATGTGTTACAAGGTAGTAAAAAACTTTCATAGTGATGAAATTATGCTAATATGTATTCTAAGGTTGTCAAAAAACTTTTATAGTGATTCAATCATGCTCATATGTGTAAAAAAAAAACCCTTTCATATTGATTCAATCATGCATATATGTGTTCTAAGAAATTTTTTATAGTAATTCAATCATGCATATGTGTGTTCTAAGGCAGTAAAACAATTTCATAGTGATGAAAGCATGTTTGTATGTGTTCTAAGGTTGTCAAAAAACTTTCATAGTGATTCAATCATGCATATATGTGTTCTAAAATTGTTAAAAAACTTTTATATTGATTCAATCATGCATATATATGTTCTAAGGTTGTCAAAAAACTTTCATATTGATTCAATCGTGCATATATGTGTTATAAGGAAGGCAAAAAACTTTCATATATGCTAATATCATGCTCATATGTGTTATAAGGCAGTAAAAAAACTTTCATAGTGATTCAATCATGCTCATATGTGTTCTAAGGCAGTCAAAAAACTTTATATGTGATTCAATCATGCATATCATGTTCTAAGGCAGTCAAAACATTTTATAGTGATTTAATCATGCATATATGTGTTATAAGGCATTAAAAAACTTTTATATATGCTAATATCAGGCTTATGTGTGTTCTAAGGTTGTCATAGTGATGAAATCATGCTTGTATGTATTTTAAGGTTGTCAAAAAACTTTCATAGTGATTCAATCATGCATATATGTGTTATAAGGCACTAAGAAAATTTTATAGTGATGAAATCATGCTTATATGTGTTACAAGGTTATAAAAAAACTTTCATAGTGATTCAATCATGCGTATATGTGTTACACTACAAGAAACCTATGGATTAGCATCGAATTAGCGACGAATAACTTTCATCGCAATTTTTTTTTACTCTAAGTAGTGACAGAACTTATCCTCCGCTAATTCCATCACTAATTTGCGACGGATTAGCAATGGATATGATCCATCGCGAGTCCTTCGCTATTTTAAATTAGCGATGAATAATATTTGTCGTTAATCCATTGTTAAATTTAAAAAAAAAAAATTAAAAATTGCTCGTTGCTGGCGCGTTCTCCGGTAGGGAGCGATTTTTTTTCACAGAACCGGCGCGTTCTGACATCGGGACGCTCTTCCGCAGCGAGCCAGTCACGGCGGGAGAAGGGTCGTAGTGGAGACGGGATCCGGCAAGGGAGAGGCGGGATGAGCGGTGGAGACTGCTGAGGGGCACCGCCGGGAGGAGCGATCAAGGCAAGCGGCGTAGCCAGGGTTGACGGAGGAGAACTTGCAGGAGGCGTCGGGCTAAACGATGACGCGGAGGATGGAGGTGCCGTTGGTGTCCGAGCAGTCTCCACCGAGAGGTGCTTGAGAATGGAGGATGGAGGTGCCGTCGGGCTGGACGACGAGAGGGGGACAGAGGGATCGCTGCAGAAGCTGTGCATGGTGCGAGAGGTGCCTGAGAAGGTCAACCTCCATGGTGCAAGAGGTCGCTGCGCATCATCAGAGGAAGGTGGGGATGGTTTAAATCGAACAGGGGGAGGAAAAAATAGAGAGAGGAAAAATTTTAAACGGGGGGAGGGGGGGAGGGAAAATTTTGTGCCTCAGGCGGGATGGTTTAAATAAAAAATTAGTGACAGAATTAGCGAGGAAATTTTCCTTCCCTAATCCATTGCTAATTAGCAATGGATTAGGGATAAAAAAATTCCCTCGCTAATTAGCATTTTTTTTTAGTGTTTTGTTGATGAAAAAATTTTGTCATTAATCTTTCGTTAATTAGCGACGAAAATATTTCTGTCACTAATTTTGCAAACATTTCAAATGTTAGCGACAAGTAGTTTTCGCTCGCTGATCCGTCGCAAATTTGTGACAGAAAAAATCTGTTGCAAATTTTCGTCGCTAATTAGCATTTTTCTTGTAGTGTTATAAGCGTATCATAAAAATTATATAGTGAATCAATCATGCATATATGTGTTCTAAAGGTATAAAAAAAATTCATAGTGAGGCAATCATGCATATACTAGCTTGAAATCTAACGACATAAAACAAAATACATGAATCTTTATACCTAACAAGCACTGGAGCTCATGTTGAATACAGACGAAGTTCTTTTGTCCCAAAAAAAATTGCGCAACTCATTATGGACAATGTTGGGAATGACTTCATTCAAAAAGTACTGCATTTCGTCCCCAAGACGCTGACAAACACCATCCCAAGATATATCT
The DNA here is from genome assembly GCF_984573655.1 of Nuphar pumila. Taxonomy (NCBI): domain Eukaryota; kingdom Viridiplantae; phylum Streptophyta; class Magnoliopsida; order Nymphaeales; family Nymphaeaceae; genus Nuphar; species Nuphar pumila. Next base: position 82,325,705 of record NC_143263.1, on the reverse strand, counting down.
GGGTCAATCGGATGTTGGAAGTTGATGATGGCAGAAGAACTCTGGGAGCCATGGCTGCAGGAGGCAACGATTGTTGTGGTGTTCATGTTACTCCCAAACCCGAACACACGACCCTTTTGGGGTTCACCAGTTGCAGTCACCCATGTTGCAGGATCAAAAGGCGGATGCTGACTGGAGTCATCACCATATCGCTCTACCATTTGCTGCACGTATGACTCCTACAAAGTAATGATTATAATATAAATTAATAATTAAGAATTACAATGTTTATGATAATGTAATTCATGGTAACTTGTATATTACAATGTTTATTAATATAATAAATACATACCAATGTCGCTCTCACCTTCTTTGATAAAAAATCTCTCATGCTCTTATGTTTATGTGTTTCAACAAACACATCCTTATAAGGCACAATGTCTCATTTTTCTGCTTCCTACAATGTTAAACGATAAAAAAATCAATTAATAAGTATGCAGAAATACTTACAAATTTGATAATATATATATATATATATATATATATATATTGATGAGTTACCATTTTCTTCTGATGGCTCTCAAAAGTCCTAGATCCACCTGTATGTAGATGGGTATCGGGCATCTTCGCTCAGTTTTGTGCAGCCTTTGCTGACCATTTTCAAAATTCATTGCTCGCCCACTTGTCGCACATGCCCTCCCAATAATCTCTCCTGATAGTAGAAGGCTCATGGTCGTTCCACTGTAGTGGATCATCTATGCCACCAGCTATTTTTTTTCTGCAGTCTTTATATTGTACAACATGTCGGCAAATCGATTGACAACCACCTTCTGCCATACTACCCTCGCGTCTTTCTCCTTGTTCGCAGTCGCGAAACAATGGGAAGCCTATAAATATTTTCAGAAAGTTAGCACACATGAGTATAACAAAAAATTAAATATGAAACACATTAGTTATGATAAACGATTACATAGCATGAATAAGGACATTAATTTGTCCAACACCTCCATCGGGTACTCTTTCTATTGCGCGACCGGTCCTGAAAGATGCTGCAGTAATGACTTTCTAATTTCTCATATTACTTCTTGTTGCTCGAACCTTTCACTGCACATGAATTGATATACATTAACAATCGACTATCGATATACACTATTTATAAGATAAGTATTGGACAAGTGATAATGAAATACTTACGATTGACTATCAATATACACTATTTGAATGAGTCATCGCATGTCATACTGAGAAGACCCTGCATCCGACGTTATCTCGTGATGTGTATGAGTAGCTGGTGTAGGTGGGTCATGTGTAGACGAAACATCACCTAGAGAATAATGAGTTAAAAATTCACACAATGCACATTTAAACTAATAAAGTATATAATTATTTAAATGATATACCTATCAAAGCATTACGTGAAGACGAAGGCTGAGACTCCCTATCACTGAACTGGGATCCTATAAAGATGATTAACAAGTAACAATGTTTATATCAACATATAAGCAAAAACTTAATTAATGTCTATATTTAAATATAACACAAAGACATTTACCTAATGATGTCTCATAGCCTTCACTTGGTCCTCAACCACTGTGACCTCCATGCACCATATTCTAACAAATAAAAATATTATTTGAATCAGTTACATGATATGCAATTTTATGGACACATATTCAAATAAAAAATAACTTCATGCAAGCATGAATACAGTCACATCAAATGTGGCAATACATTCAAATCATTCACAACATATCAATGTCAAACATGAACCTGCAACAAACACACTCTAATATTTCGCTAACTACTACCTCATCAAACATGGCAATACATTCAAATTATTCATAGCACTCAAACATGTATTTCACTATATCGAGTATGCTTCATCATCACTTGTTTCACTTTCATATTCTTCTTCTTCCTCATCTTTATCCTCTTTGTCTTCTTCTACATTGAGTGCACATCCACTTGGTATATCATTTGGATCACATTCTTTCATACGTGTGCCATCGGGCAATGGAGATGTGACATTCAGACCATGTGTGACATCATGACCATAAGATAAGTCATACATATCATCTGATTGATAGTATTCAACCTCTTCAATAATCTTGTCTTTTTGTAACTGATCATACTCGAGGTATAGTTTAGACTTCACCTTGCAAACCGCCCACTATTCATTTCTATCTGACTTTCTTGTATTCAGATATGAAGTCTAGTAAACTTGTAGAATTTGCGATACTAATATGAATGGTTCATATGTTTCAAACCTTGATTTAGGATTCACCTCCACAATGCCTCAGGCTTTGCCGACTCTTATTGTTGTGGGATCAAACCAATGACACTTGAATAAAGTTAACCTGTTATTTATACCTAAGTAAGTGAACTCTATTATTTCTTCTATAACACCGTAGTAGTCAAGTTTATTTTCACCGTAACTACTACCCTGAACACACACACACCACTATTCATCATTGACTTGTTTGTATCGTAGTCTTTTATATGAAATCGATAATCATTTACAATATATCCGTTGTAACATTCCACAACTTTGGTCGGACCATTTTGTAAATCACATATTTTTTGGTCATTAACACCACCATGGCGGACCTACAAGCATAAACAATGACTGTAAACACGACCAATTAAGTAAAATATTGTTGTTCACACGAAAAGAATGCATGTCATCGTCCTTACCAACTCTTTCATCCATGCCACAAACTTATTTGAACGTTTTTTTTATAATTCTGAATCAGTTAGATGTGGAAATTCTCTTCGCAACTCCAGATCAAATCGTCTGCATTTAACAAATAATTATATTATCAAAACATGTACGTAGAGAACTAAGTGTAACATATTATGTATACTTACTCGTTGTAGGGGTCGATCTCTGAGCAATTAAAAAGGATATAGATTTGAGATACATCTTGCTCTCGATCTTCCATGAGTCTTGATCGACAACTGCCAAAGGCCTTCCCAAGTGGTTTAAATATAGATAGTTTGTCAGTCACAATAACGTGTTCTCCATCATCATTACGAGGTGGGCAAGTGTAACGAGTTGGAATGTGAGGCTCAAAGTACATAGATGAGAAATTTGAAATCTCTTCTAAAGTGTATGCCTCACAAATTAAACTCTTCACTCTTGCTTTATTCTGAACCTTTTTTTTAGGTCAAACATGCATCTGTCAACAACATATATGTCGTAATACAATAAATTTCCAATAGCATTAGGGAGAAAAATATAAAATAAATTTTACCTTTCAAATGGGCACATCCATCGATATTACACAGGACCACCAACCCTAAGTTCATATGGCAAGTGTATGATCACATGTTTCTTAACGTCGAAAAATGATGGAGGAAATATCTTCTCTAGCTGACAAATAGTAGTGATGACAGAATCCTCAAGATTCTTTACCCCAGCTACTACAACTTTCAATGCACACAATGTTCTAAAAAATTGACTCAATTCGGATAATACCCTTCATATAGGTTTGTCTAATAAATCATAAAATGCTAGGGAAATCAACTATTGCATGATAACATGACAATCATGGCTCTTCAACCCATACAATTGGCCCTCGTCTATCTTAACAGCCCGAGCAATGTTAGAGATGTATCCATTCAGAAATCTCAACTGTCTGAACCACTGACATACCTGCTTTACTTGATCTGGTCCAAGTACGTAATCAAATATCAAATCCATATATGGATTATCGTGTACCATACCCACCCGTGCGTCAAAATTATTCCAAAATTCTTCACCATGAAGCATCCAATTCTGATAACTACTAACAAAACCCTTCCTGTATAGGCGATGACTAACGTCATGAGGTTCTACAAATCAATTGTTCTTACACATCGTGCAGGGACATCTGATCCGACCGGTGAGATCCACTGTACTGACACTTGCCGTTGTGAATTTAATAAAACTGTCAACACCATCCATATATTCATGCGACACCTCATTATCAACTATCCTACGGTACATCCATTCACGATTTGTAGTCATTTTGTCCAATAATGTTACGGATATTATTATTATCAGTTAAAAGAGAATCATAATAATGTTATGATGAAAAAAATATCTAATTAATTTATTAATTATTGTTTGGTGATTGTTTGTGAGCAATTTTTTTGTTTCAGTTAATGCATAATTTTTTTTCTCCTTTATACCACAAACATGTTTAACATAAAATGGAATTCCATGAATTATTATCATGCATTGATAATTCAATATTTTCGTGTGTAACACCATCAAATCATATTTATACACATCACGAGGATATTTAAAAATATGAAATCACATTTCATAAAATGATATATTCATTTTAAGCATATTTTCATGATACAATTTCACATGAAAGACATAATCAAATGAAAAATAACTTCTTGCAAGCATGAATACAGATACATCAAACATTGCAATACATTCAAATCATTCATATCAAAACAATATCAAACATGTACATGCAACAAACACACTCCAATATTTCGCTAACTACTACCATGCCTAGCATGGAATCCGAACTCCAAAAATAAAAATACTTTTATTTTTATACAATAAAATCATGCTCAGCATGATCTCCAAACTCCATCAAAGCAGTCATAGATATCCACAACTAAGTGAGTTTATGAATGAACAGAAAAGTGTTGCATCTAAGAAATTAAATAACATGAAATGAAACCAGAGAACCAGACATGTATTTAAATATGGATTTGTACATGAAAACGAAGTCATGCATCAAAGTAGAGATGTCATATTTCAGTTTCCAAGCAGGTAATATAAAATAACCCAGAGTAATATAAAAATAACTACACCCGCATTGAAGTAGACTTCAAGTCTCCAAGGCAAGATTATGAATAGAAACAGGAAGGCAGGGGGCTTTGCTCCCTACTTGGAAACCAAAGGAGACAGAGGCTTTTTCCCCTGTTGGGGAAAACAAAAAGAGCAGGGAGAGCTCTGCCCCCTGCCAGAAGACAAAACCGAAGGCAGGGGGCTCACCCCCTGTCGGGGAAAACAAAAGGAGATAGGGAGGCGACAAGGATCGACCCCTGCCCACATGCTGAGAAAAAGAAGGGCAGGCGGCAAGGGCTTTGCCCTCTCCGACCTACCAACCAGAGGCAAGCAGGGGGGCCCTGCCACCCTGCCAACCAAAACACAAGGGCCCCTTGGGAGCCCTTCCCCAAGTCGAACAAAGAAAACTGAGGCAAGGGTCGAGGCCCCTGCCAACGGAAAAGAGAGGGGGCAGCAAGTGCTTGGCCCTTGTCGAAGAAGATGAAGGAGAAGAAGACTAAAGAAAAAAAGGGGGAAGGGGTTAGCTGAGGAGAGGAACAAAATGAGAGGCATGGTGATGCTCGCCGGAGCAACGGCGCCGATGGTTGGCAGTCGGATGGGGCTCGGGGTTATGTCGACGGCAACCAGGAGGGTTTAAGGGAGGTGTCACCGGGGAAAAGAGGTCGTCGGCTGAGGGAGGCTCCTGGAGAGCGAGGTCAGAGAGGGACGACGATGGGGAGATCGTCGACGCAGTCGTCGGTGACTCTAGTTGCTGGTGGCCGCTGGGGAAACGAGAGGAGACACGAAGAGGGGGGCTTCTTGGTGTTGTTGGGGTGTTTGCCAGACACAGGGAGGAGGAGGTGGCCGGGGTGATCGTCAGAGAACGGTAGGTGGCCGGGGCGAGCAACGCGGGTGAGAGAGAGAGAGAGAGAGAGAGAGAGAGAGAGAGAGAGAGAGAGAGAGAGAGAGAGAGAGCAAAGTTAATTTTGTGTCCTAAATGGGCGTTTTACATCAAAAATTAGTGAGGGATTCGCGATGAAACAATTTTGTGTCCTAAATGGGCGTTTTACATCAAAATATTTCATCGCAAACACCATCGCTAGGTTGCGACATAGTCTGCGACGGATGTAAATCCGTCGCTAATTAGCGATGGAATTGTTCTGTCGCAAATCCCGCAACTAAATCAAATTTTAGAGACGGCTCATTTTCTCTCACTAATCCATTGTAAAATTGCGACAGATTAATTCTGTCACAAATTTTTGCCGAAAATTGACATTTTTCTTATAGTGTTCCTCGTTGGAATACAGAGGAAGGGTGATCAGCAGGACACGAAAATTGTGCAATCATATTGCACCTGGTCCTCCCTCACACATGTCCCATGACTTATGCTTTCGACTGCAAGTAAACAAAGTAGTCCCCTCAGTTAATCTTCTATAGTACATACCTTTGGAATGTGGGAAAGTTATTCATTTTCATATGCGAGTGAATTTTTTTTCCTGTACCTAATATTTAAATCAATCATGGGATATCTTATCCCAGGTGAATGGAAAAATATAATCCTCTTTATGGAGACTTTGATGGGATTTAAAGAACGCACTTCCCTCCACGTGGCTTGATTCCCATGTAAGTGTTTTTTGACCCATAATTTGTGCCGATATTTTTGTGCTCTCTCTCACACACAAAATTTACATGGATTAAATATGACAATTACTAAATTCAACACAATCGACTCTACATTAAATAGAATGATGATTTGAGTTTGATATTTGATCCTCTCTAAAAAAACAGAGTTTGATATTTGAAGCAATATTTTTTTCTTCCAAATACAATAAATTCTGCGTCTGATGCATTTAATTTTGGATTTTATCTTAAATTAGAACTGAATGAATGATACTGGATCTGACCTATTTGGATATCAACTGTCCAACTTATTATAGCATTAAAAAAAGACAATCATAGCTCAGTTTGTATAATTCAAAACAATCGTAAGAAATCGATGGGTACGATTCTAAAAGATATAATTCATTTTCACATATGACCATGTTTACCTCGCAGGGGAGTGGGCCCATTAAGTGACCCTGTTATGGGTGAGGTTTCCTCATCATAAATAAAAAATAAAAAATAAAAATCAACTTTACATTAATTGGTCAGCTGCTTACTTTGGTTTAACCTGGTGAAAATGCAGATCTGAGTACCGTTGCATTCAAGTGCACTCTTTATAAAATACAAATAAATAGCATTTTTATTTTGGTTTGGTTTTTCTGAGACAAGATCCCGTTAACTTTTCACTGGCTGGGTAGAGAGAGAAAAGAGAGAGAAGTGAAAGGAAAGGGTAATAATAATAATAATAATAATAATAATAATAATAATAATAATAATAAGAGAAGTTTTTGGACAATACCATGTGATGAGACATTGCAAATTCTAAAGACACTGGCACGTCGGTGGTTGAATAACTGTCATATGGTAAAAAAGGGAATGACAAAGAACCATCTCCAACCCCACCCATTAGTAGCGACAGCAGATCCAATCATCATAGTTGGCCCAACGACTGGATGCTACGCATACCACCCACCCCTCCCCATTCGTGCACCCCCAGAACACATGCACTGTAGCTACATTGCGTGTTCTGAGTCCTCACTGAGCGACGCGTGGTGCTCTCAGTAGGGTGTAGGGGGGTCGTATACCAGCCTGCAGGATGTATGGTGGTGTACGGCCCCGTACACCCTACTGAGCGCCACACGGTGCTTTGTGGGGACCCAGGAAAGTGCATGTTCCTAGGGGAAACATATAACTTGCCCGCGCCAATCATGGGAGAAAAAAGATCAGGTGCAATCACGTTGCACTTTTTCATTTTTTTTTTTATATTCAAGTTGGGGAAAGGTCTCAACTCCCTTGGCTCTCAGCAAAATTCTGCTGATAGCCTACAAACATTGCCAATCAGATGACTTATCTTTTCACTGTACATGGTATACATTAGGTGATATACAGGCTGGCTGGCCTCTTTGAGATTTGACCCAAAAACTGATTCGACCCAAAGGGGCCTCCATTGTAGTTATCCCTTACTCATTGGTGGTATCAATGGCAGGTGGGATTTACAGTGAGATATTCAGGTGAAAATTTTCTGTTTGCAAGTTGGAGGAATGGTAACATTTCTACATATAAAAAAGAGTGGGATTGGACGGAGATACGGCAAGTGATTGATCCCTCTTCTAGCATTATTATTGCCTCTTCTTGTAGGGACTTTGTTTTTTTACAGTCATGTTGAGGTTAGAGGGCACTGCTTGTATGGTTTAAACATATTTGTAAATAACCTTTTGTCGCTCTTCTAGTATATATATCAGATGTATCGGTTGTGTAAATAGTTGTTGTGTGTGTGTATGTATATATATATATATATATATATATATATATATATATATATATATATATATATATATATATATATATATATATATATATATATATATCTTTGGGTTTATATGAGAAATGTGGGATGTTTTCATCATCTCCATATCCCCATTTTTACTGTTGCCCTCTGAGTACTACTCATTTTCCTTCATTGGTGATTTTCAAATGGAGAGACATTCTTCTGATTATGGGTGTAATGGCATCTCATATTTTACTATCTGAATTCTTCTGCTTGTTGGTTGTATTTTTTAAGAGGTGGGGAAGTGGGTGTACTGTAATTCCATTTGGAGTGAAAGACCTAAGCAAGTTTTGCGAATTTTTCCGTCTGTTATTGAATATCATATTTGTGGGAGGAAGTGCAAACAATTGAACATCCCTTTTGTATGTAAATAATATTCACATGAATAACTGTCACAATTAAACTCATGAAGCATCAAATCAGAATATAACAACATCAGCATATTGCATGCATTAACACAAATATAACAAATTCATATTTTGAAAGGTGGACCTACTCAACTAATGTATTGTTTCTCTTGCTTACCAACCCTATCAAATACTCAAAGGCATACCACATAAAAAACCAAACCACTCAAGGTTTATTATGCAATGTATTTTAATTTTTTGAGTGACTGGCCAAGTCAAAGCCCACTAAGAGCAGTACCTAACTGAGAGAAGCTCTCCCAGTGGTGTAAAACAATTCAGGATGCATTCTCTACTACTGCATCAGTCGTGGACTCTACCACCTAGAACACATTGGTATTTTAGGCTATCTAAGTCCAAGGTCTGGGGGCCAAGTGACACACTATTGCTCTAAAAAACACAATAATGTCAAACAAAGTTTTGTACCACCTACCCTCTTTAAGGTAGACTAAGGAAAACTGGTAATATATACCCTTTTCAAGGTATACCCAAGTCTTATGGAGCAATGATAACATACAACCCTTTTAAGGTATACCCAGGTCCTAGATATATGGTAACATACATCATACAAATGTACCCAAAATCCATAGATTTATCTAGTAAGATACACTCTTAAGGTGTACTTAGATCTGCCAATAGGGTTATCTTTATTAAGGACATAGGTCAGTTAAACTTGTTCATATTTTTTGTGCATTATCAATATGAGTTCTCAACAATCCTATGCTCACACTAGAGTGATACAGTGTGCTTGCAAGCCTCACACACTCGACCACACAAAGTATTACATGACCTCATAAATATTTTGTGCACACATAGCACCATATTGGTGTATTGAATCATACATCATTAATCAGTATGTGCATTTTTGTCTCTTCTTGTCTTATTATACATCCATAAAAGCATATGCAACATATCAATTCGTGTACTCAAAGTACTAATCAATTCCTTAAACCATAAGCTCACTCATGAGCGCTCAATTATTCAAGTAAGTGTATCATGTCTCATGTCACATTTCAACAATAATTCTCATCATGATGCATATTATAACTTCATATTATATATGATACACATATTGTATGTCTAATGTTGCATGTCATATCCCATTTAAGCATGTAAACACATCATGTAGTCATTTATCATTATAATAAAAAAATTATAGCATATACACAATCATATATTCACAACAGATTTCATAAATAGAAAACATTTTTAGGACCACACATTATACCTTAACCAGTAGTGTGTCCTTCTGGTTCTGTTCTAAACATCATTCATGTTCAATTGGTTCACTTTCTAAACCATGACATAAATGCAAACAAGAGTTTCAACTCAGAACTGCATAAACGAAATTTATTAGTCGGTATAAATTTTGTAACGTCCAAAATATAATGAATTTAAATTTAACTTTTTTTACAATAGATGAATAGTTATTTTAGCTATTTACAGTAAAAAAAACTTGGGTCAAATCTCAATAAAAAATAGAAAAAAATAAATCTTTTACTGAAATTAGTTTTTTGTTCATAAAACACACCTATCTGATTCGGCTTTACTGAAGAACCATCAACTCACGAATTTATAAAATAAAATGTATAAATTTTACTATAGTTAGTTGGGTGTATGTGAAAAAATCTTCAACATAAATTATGTCTAAAATTCATCCCATCTGAGAATTAAAATTCACGCACCACAGCTTGTAACTATTCTTAGACAAATTGTGTTCCAGAAATTTTAGGTTTCTTGAACCAACTTTTCTAATTTTTAATTGACAAACCATAATGAATCAGTGCACTTATTTTATAGTGTCTACTTCAATCTATAAACTAATACTCTTAATTATTTTTTTCCATAAATATAAAGCAGATTGACAGAAATAAAATCAGCAAAATTGTGCAGTTATTACTGAAACATTTTCCAATCCAAACCTCATAATTTATGTCATAATCTATAAACTAATACTCTTAATTGTTTTTTGCCATAAACATAAAGCAGGTTGAGAGAAATAAAATTTGAAAAATTGTGCAGTTATTACTGAAACATTTTCCAATCCAAACCTCATAATTTGTCATAATCTATAAACTAATACTCATAATTTATGTCAGGATAGAAATTCTATTATGACTCACAAATGTCATATTTTCCAATCCAAACCTCAAGCAAACCCAAATTTTTTTGAGGTTTTTTCTACATTTCTGAAACATCCCTTTAAAATCTGAGAATATTTTTAATTCAATATTTTTTGGAACCAAGTAATTCTTTCTGACTTGTTGAAATAAAAAGTTTAGGGCAACAAGCTTTTACATAATTACTTTATTTATTTTATGCTTTTCATCAAATAAACAATAAAAACATGCATATTCATTGTTTAATTCAACATAAACTTATCATACAAATGCATATACACATTCATACATGTTGTAAACACACACAAAAAAATCATATCATGAATCATATATCAAATCCATTGTTTCTACCTTAGAAACTATATTTTTGGCAAAATTGATGTCTTAAAAATGATTTTAGATTTTTAAAAACCTCTAATAAGATTTATAAACCATAAAATCACGTTCAAACCATGCATAATTATGTTCAGTATCCTAATATATAGAGATATAACACAAATCATGAATCCAAGTCTGAAAAAACACACAAAGCACAATTCTAATACGTTTTTCCAAAAAAATGGTTTCCCAAAAATGAATTTCCATAAATTAAAACCCCAATACTCCAAAATGTTCCAAATATAAGGTGGATCTAGGCTAAACTTTAGATAATATTCATCTAGAGATCTCATCCCATCATGCTTATGCTTCTTAGCATCATATACGCTCTAATGGATAGAGTATACCTACCTTGAGAGCCAAAAAATAAATGAAAACACTAAAAATCAAAACTGTACAAATGTATTCTTTATTCTCTAGGCTGCACCACCTTCTCGGCAATAAAGAACATTCTACACCAGCTCTAGACCACCAATAGGGCGTGAAAGAGGGAGAAGAAGGAATAAGAAGAAGAGAAGAAAATAAGGAGAGAGAGAGAGAGAAAACAAAATAAAGAAAGAAGGGGGCATGAATGGGGCTCTTTATAGCCCTCTTTGGCTTTCCAATATCTACGGAAAGTCTCTCTATCCTTCTATTAGTTGAATTCCTAATTGGCTTAAAAAAACCCAAGCCAATTGAGATTTTCAACCATATTTTGTTTTTAATTTTTAATTTTTTATTCATTTTTTACTTTTTCATTTAAGTGTGGTAGGTGGAGACGTCCCACCTCCTTGAGATATTTATTGACACATGGAGTCCATAATTACATAGCCTCTTTCTTAAATAGGTAACTATTGTCTTTTAAATCAAAGTAGAATCCTAGGTAATTTAGTAACTTAGAAAGTAGAAGCCTTTGCCAAGTAGGATGGTCTCACATAGGGAGGGGTGTCCCACCCTTGGGATCCTACTTTTCTATTTAATATAGCTTATTTAATTTACAAAATTATAAATTTTATTTAAATTCTTATTTTATATTTTAATTAATTCTAAATTGAATCTAAATCCAAATGAGATCCAATTATTTAAATTAAATTCATATTCCAATCTAAATCCAAATTACTTCTAAATCAAACTCAAATCTAAATTCAAATGCCAAATCCAAGTTCACATTTAATTAAACTCAAATTCGAACTCAATTCCAAATTCAAATTCATGTTGAATTAAATCCAATTAAATTCAATTTCAAATGAAATTCGAATTCACTTTAAATCTCAATTGAAATACAAATCAAATTAAAATCCAAATTAACTTGATATTCAAATTTAATTTAACATTCACATTAAATTATAATTCAAAAAAAAGTTAAAATTAAATCTATAATTGAGACATAAAATCGATTTTATTGATTTAATAATTGTCAAAAAATTTACAAGTATTACACGAGTTGTGCCTTTCATTCTCATTTTCCCGTTTGTTTGAAAACCATTTATACTATGTTTGATTGGTCACTCATTTGAGTTAAATTAGATTTTGTTTTATTTTGTGGAAATTTGATTTGTGTTGTAACAAATTTATATGTTAAATGATTTAGATATACTTGTTGCTAGGACAAGTTCCTCATTTGTTTCTCCAATCATTCGTGTGGGTTGAAATGCTTAAACATTGTTTATTGAAATTTCAGTTTTGATAAATTCTACTTGATTTTGGACTGATTTGCATATGAATGTTGATATGCATTTTGGATGGATTAAATTCGAATATTTATGTTGTTGATCTTCGTAGTTTGTTTAAACAATATCAACTTTAATTGTCATGACTTTTCGTGTTGAAAATACAAGAGAAATCATGCCAAAATTCTATTTTTTAAGGAGCTCACCACATGTTTAGTGAAGCACATCTAAGAACTTAAGTGTATTTACTAAAGCTACATTTTTTTATATAGTTTTACATTATGTTTAAATCATATTTGTGATATAGTTTTATATTTTTGGCCAATAATGAAGTATAGAAACCCCAAAGGATTTTACGCAATGGTAGGGGGCCTTGGCCACTAGGCAAGTGGTCAAGGTCTCACGTGTATCACCCCCTTGCATTATGTCAAAAGAAGGCAACTTCTAAAGGCAAGGGGTGCACCATAGGCTTACATCAATAGGGTCGCGAGCGTAAGTATGGCAGGCATAGCCAACGTGACTAGGTCACTGATTCTAGGGGTGGTTTCTTCATTCCTCATGAAAAAATGATAGAGATGAGTAATTTATGGAGATATTTTACGAGAGAGAGAGAGAGAGAGAGAGAGAGAGAGAGAGAGAGAGAGTTATAATGGTAAAGAGTTTTTGAAAAATTACAAGATGCAATGTAAATAAGAGTTTTTCTTTTGAAAAAACTATATAGAAAAGGGTAAAGAAAGTTTTAGTGACATTGTGAGAAAACATGGCAAGGATGTTAATTTAGGAAAAGTAATCAAGCATCTAATTTTTGGCACCAATTGCCCTATCGCTATTATAATATTTAGAATTTATGATTAGGATTAGCATAGGGATTAGAATTAGGATAGGATTAGGATTTAGGATTAGGACTAGGATTAGGATTAGGTTTTCTTGGATATATGGCAAAATCATAGCTCAAAGCTAAGCCCACGTGAACTCTGGTCAAGTTTGTATCAACTCAAATAATATTTGGGTTGCCATATTTATGCCTGCCCCTAGTTGATTGAGTTTGGTCAGGTCCCAATTGGTAGCCCTACTCTAGACACTCTGCATTATGATAAACATGACTACAGGTCATCCATAACCTACAAATAGTAAAGTGAAATAAAATTTTGCATCATCTTAATAACCATGAGACACAAGCTTCATTTCACATTTTTAGACAATGGGCTACATTTTCTTTTGAAACAAATGCATAGTGCTGCCTTGGATACTTGCATTTGTGGCATCTAGTTAAGATGAAATCTCGTTAACTATATTTGTGGGCTTATTGTCACTACATTTGGGCACATCTACATGAATCTCATTAACTACATTTGTGGGCTTATCGTCACTACATTTGGGCTCATATACAGGAATCTTGTTAACTACATTTGTGGACTTATCGTCATCTCCATTTGAGGAGGCAACAAGCATAGGATAACAACTATCCAGTTAGTTGTTACCTACATTTGAGGAGTAAGGGTCAACCAAATAGTCGACCAATACAAGTTGTATTTATGTACTCAACTTTTGTAATTTGATGTATAAAAAAAAACTTAATCGGATTTTCATCTTTGATCTTTCTTCGATTCTTTAGTTTTCTACAAGGTATCAAAGCAGGACTTTGATCTTGGGCTTCATTTTTCTTATCTTTCTAGACCCACAATTTGGTCATCTCACGTTACCAGGCCACTGCTGGTGATTCTTGTCCTCCCATCATGGTAGACGTTTTTCTTTTGCTGATTGAAGATCAACTCTGTTCACAATATCCTCGAGCTTTTCCCAATGGCTTCCGATAATATCAACAACGATCTCGGTTCACCTGAGAACACTTAAAAATCGACAGTCGATTATTTTTTTCTTGGATAACTCGGGTATATCCTTAGTGTCGCAATAGCTTGTTGGAGATAACTACTTGATGTGGAGTAGAGCCATGGTTAGGACACTAAGTGCCAAGAATAAATTGGGTTTCATCGACGGATCGATTAGAAAACCTGAATCATCATCACCAAATATTGTTGTATAGGAGCAATGCAACAATATAGTTTTATATTTTATTTTATTATAAAAAAAAATTGCTCTCTTTTTAAACAAAATCTCCTTTATATTTCAGTTTTATATTTTATTTTTTTATAAAAAAAAAAATTGCCGTCCTTTAAGCAAAACCCTGGATATGCCACTGCTGACAGTACTGAGGATGAGCCTAAGTGGTCTAAGGGAAAAGATGGTGGATTCACTACAAACTCTGCAGACATTGTGAGTCTTCATTGTGATGAAGATTGGCTCCCAAACAAAAGCTTATGGATCAGAGGGTCTTCGCCCAGAGCGATATCGATCGTTCTTGTTCGCTTGGACTATTCTCGCCTGTATAATCATGATGACATGTACTTTGTGTTACAAGTTGGTGATAGATGTCACATACATGCATGTGCAAAATGAAGCAGACCTGCTCCCAGCACATCGGCGGAAGCTTCACGGCAACGCCACACTCCTCCTTGGGCGTCATCTGCTCTCACTCTAAGGGATGCCAAGGAGGTCACCAACAAATTGAAGGGTTCATTATTTACCACAATGCCCTCTAACTGCCAACTAGCGTTGGTCAAAACAGAATTTTCTATGGACATCCTACTGCAACCTCGCGATATTCCCCAAACATGTGATATAGACCTGCCTCCTCTCATCTGTAATATCAGAATTTCGAAAAAAAACTAATGTTTCTTATTCGGTAGATTTTTTAGTAGGTAGATTTTCATTCCTTCTTTCCTCTCTCTCTCTCTCTCTTTTATATATATATATATATATATATATATATATATTATAAGGGGTAGCTGGCTGTCATTTTTCTAGCCTAAGTTTTTTACAAATCTGACCGTGCAGTTGTGTAAATGATATTTGAATCATATTTTTTTGGTAAAAAAAAAACATGATTTTTTAGCTTTTGAATATTTATCAAAATCTTAGACCATCCATTTTTAAACCCTATAAAAACTGACCTGTTGGTGGAATCACACAGGGTAGATTGATACATTACATAAGAATCAGACGATCTAAGAGTAGATTCATGTAAAATCAAGCACGTAGAATACACCTATATCGTCAGATTAGAAAAAAACATCAAAAACCCTTTAAAATGCTAGCAGGCTGGAAAAGTGATAGACAGCTGCCACCTTTTATATATATATATATATATATATATATATATATATATATATATATATATAGAGAGAGAGAGAGAGAGAGAAATGAGTAGGTGCTAAATGAGTTTTTCAGGTTTATTTTTAAATTCTGACTGTACAGATGTGATCTATGTACTTTATTTTATAGGGATCAGCTCTTGCTCTTGAAATGTTCAATTCCTGCACTTGGGTAGGTTTTTATAAGGTTGGAAAAATCAATGGTCCAAAACCTTTGTAAATTTTTGAGGCTTTAAATATCATTTTTTTCATCGAAAACATAAGATGCAAGTGTGGATTTCTCGTAAATCGTCGACCATGGCCAACACATTTACGAGGTCGAAACTGTTTAAAAACATCGAAAGAGCAAAAAAAAACCATTTAGCACTATCATTTAGTACCTACCCATCTCTCTCTCTCTCTCTCTCTCTCTCTCTCTCTCTCTATATATATATATATATATATATATATATATATATATATATATATATATATATATATATATATATATATATATATATATATATATATATATATATATATATATATATATATCCCCACCCCACCACACCACACACACACGACTCCCATGCTGAATGCCCGACTTTTATGTCATACCAAAATGGGACACAAGGCATTTTGGCGGCACAAAAGTCACACCTCCACTGCCGCATCCCATCAAATAGGGCATGCTTGATGCCCAAGACAAACACCGCACTGAGAGAACATGCGGCGTTTGTCCTGGACATGCAACGCGTCCTGTTGCTCCCCTTATAAAATGAATGGGTGCGGACAAGGCGGTCCCAGCCGGGCACAGGTATCAAACGCATGACAGAAACTGGGTAGGGAATTGTCTATACAAATAATCAGGATTTTGAAAACCTCCCCAATAGAAAACCCTCTCAAACCTCTTAAATAGACGTTTTACTTGATTTTTGGTATTTTTTTCCAAAATTCTGACCGTACAGATGTGAGCTTGCTTCTATAAGAATCAGTTTTTGGAGCATTTGATTCTATTTTTATAAGTTTCAAAAATCAACCTCATACAATTTTGATAAATTTTTGAGGCTCCAAATACCATTTTCTACCCAAAATTCATGATACAAGTATCGATTTCTAGTAAATCAATCATGTTGAATGCATTTGTATGATCAGAATTTTGAAAAAAAAAATCATTTGGTAGGTTTGGGACTGTTTTCATTAGGGAGGTTTTTATTCCCCCAAATAATCAAACGCATAAATATATAGTATTAGTATGTTCTAAACAATTTGAGTATGAACTGACATGGACTATTTTGAAAAGTCATAGCTACGGGCATTTTTTTTTGGTTAATTAATTTGAGGTTGTAGATGTGCTTTGACCAAAAAGCCTCTAACCTTTCATTGCAAAATTTTGGTGCAATATAGGCCGTTGATTTTTAGATTCTTTTGAGAACTTTTTTTAATATAATTATATTTTTCTTATCTAATAAAGTTTTGAGAGCATATGAGCTCGAACATGGCTTGTCTCGCTACAAGAACAAGCCAAGCCTGAACACTTCAAGATCGGTTGGTTCAGAGCTACTATGTGGATGGGTGGGATAGTTCAGTTGTATATATTCTTGTTTGGAGACTTCTATCTGCCAAATGTTAGATCTAAATATAAACATGTGTTTAACATTTTATTTATTACATTAGGACGTTTTGCCATGTCCAATATGACATAAGATTTTATCTTTGCTGGGCAATAATGATGGCTTAACAATCAACTAAAACATCATATTGATGTCAACCTTAGCG
The DNA here is from genome assembly GCF_984573655.1 of Nuphar pumila. Classification (NCBI taxonomy): domain Eukaryota; kingdom Viridiplantae; phylum Streptophyta; class Magnoliopsida; order Nymphaeales; family Nymphaeaceae; genus Nuphar; species Nuphar pumila. The sequence continues at coordinate 82,308,001 of NC_143263.1, read as the reverse complement.
CACAAAATAATAAATAAAACATGTTAATCATGGTTGAAAGGTAAGATTTGCATTTAGATAGGAGATCTGTGTAAAATCTAGTGGGTACCACCACAAGTTATGACAATTTAATACCAAAATAAAAGCACTCATATATTTATATTTTAATTGGAGTAAGGAGTTGGTGTGCATGGATGTATATATCCATGAGCCCACTGTACATGCGAACTTTTGCTATTTTCTTGTCTTTTATTTTCGGATTTTGAATAGACAGATGGGTTTTATATAGTTGATAAGTGGGGCCGGACTGTCTTTTGGATCTGCCTGTTTCCACACATAAGCAGGATTTTTTAAGGCTGATCAGAAATCAATGGTTTACAATTTTTTAAATTTGAAATATTGTTATATCATTGTTTTTGTTAAAGCCGGTTTCTAGAAAATGGACCATGCAGGATACACCCATACAGTTTGCATTATTTGAAAATGACATCTTTCAACAATGCACTTGGGGTATGGACACCTAGGTGGCGCACACCCACCCTCTCTCTCTCTCTCTCTCTCTCTCTCTCTCTCTCTCTCTCTCTCTCTCTCTCTCTCTCTCTCTCTCTACACACACACACACACACACACACACACACATATATATATATATATATATATATATATATATATATATATATATATATATATATATATATATATATATATATATATATATATATATATATATATATATATATATATATATATATATAAGAAAACCTACAAAATCCTGACCCCATGTGTGTGTTCAGCATGATTGATTTAGTAGAAATCAACACTTGGATCATGCATTTTGGATTAAAAAAAGTAGTATTTGGAGCATAACAAAATTATAAAATTGTAGGTCGTTGATTTTGAAACTCTACAAAATCCAATTCATGCATAAAAAACAATTGCCCTAAGAAGTGATTCCAATAAAAGAAAGCATATGGATCACATCAGTATGGTCAGAATTTTGAAAAAACACCAGAAATCTAATAGCATTTTTTATTCAGCACAGTATCCATTTGTAGGTTTTTATTTCTTATATATATATATATATATATATATATATATATGAGAATTGAAAACCTACAAAATGGGCACCGTGTTAAATGACAAATGATATAGAATTTTCATTATTTTTTTCAAAATCCTGACCCCATGGGTGTGTTCAGCATGATTGATTTAGTAGAAATCAACACTTGGATCATGCATTTTGGATTAGAAAAACTAGTATTTGGAGCATAACAAAATTATAAAATTTGTAGGCCATTGATTTTTGAAACCTTACAAAATCCAATTCATGCATCGAAATCAATTGCCCCAAGAAGTGATTCCAATAAAAGAAAGCATATGGATCACATATGTATGGTCAGAATTTTGAAAAAATACCAGAAATCTAATAGCATTTTTTATTCAGCACAGTGTCCATTTGTAGGTTTTCATTTCTTATATATATATATATATATATATATATATATATATATATATATATATGCTTCAAGAAGTGATTCCAATAAAAATAAGCATATGGATCACATATGTACTGTCAAAATTTAAAAAATACCAGAAATCTAATAGAATGTTTTATTTAGCACCATGCCCATTTTATGAGGTTTTTATTTCATATATATATATATATATATATATATATATATATATATATATATATATATATTCTAATAAGTGATTCCAATAAAAACAAGCATAGATCACATTTGTATGCAGTCAGAATTTTGAAAAAATACCAAAAATTTAATAGCATGCTTTATTTGGCATCGTATCCATTTTGTAGGTTTTCATTCCCCCCCCCCCCCACACACACACACACATATATATATATATATATATATATATATATATATATATATATATATATATATATATATATATATATATATATATATATATATATATATATATATATATATATATATATATATATATATAGGGCAATACATATGTGCTAAATGAAATATGCTAAATGGGGTTTTCGGCTTTTTCGTTATTTTTGTCAGGGTTCCAATCCCATAAATGTATTGAGCATGGTTGATTTACTAGGAATCAACACATGGAACATGTGTTTTTTTATGAAAAAATGATATTTGGACTGTTGATTTTTCAAATCTTATAAAAACTCACTCATGTGTTGGAATGGAATGCTTCAAGAGCTGATCCCTATAAAATCAAGTACATAAACATTTTCAGGTACAAACGCCTCAACATATCCGTGGCCCAGGTTGTTTTTATCCAATCAAACATCATACATGGATTCAGCTTGTCCAAAATAGTGAGAATTCGTTTTTGGATCTATTTTTTTTGACAAAAAAACACAATTTGATTTCTTAAGAAAATATTGCACATTGTAGTCCAATGTTTTTTGAAGCCTTATAAAACCTACTTAAATGTCATAATTAGACAATTTAAGAGTTTGATTCTCACTGAGAGAAACATATAGATTACATTTATAAGGTTAGTTTCATAAAAAATAATAAAATAAAAACTAGGCATTTATACCTACGAATGGCTGTAACAAACTATGGTTATATATATATATATATATATATATATATATATATATATATATATATATATATATATATATATATATATATATATATATATATATATGTGATGTTAAATGAAACTTGCTATTGAATTTTTGGTGCTTTTTCGATATTCTTACCATACAGATGTCATATATATGCTTGATTTTATAAGAATCAGCTTTGGCCATTTGATTCGGATACATGGATAAGTTTTTATAAGGTTTCAAAAATCAACCGTCTACAATTTTTATAAATTTTTGAGGCTCCAAATACCATTATTTATCCAAAATGCATGATCCAAGTATTGATTTCTAGTAAATCAATGATGCTTAACACATCTATGGGCTCATAATTTTGAAAAAACACTGAAAATCCAATATCATGTTTCATTTAGAACAATGCTCATTTTGTATATTTTGATTTTCTTCTATATATATATATATATAATAAAAACATGTTAAATGGTCTTTTTCAGTTTTTTTTTTGTATTATATAGGTGTCATCTGCGTGCATGATTTTATAGGAAATATTTGATTCATGATGTAAGGTTAGGAATTTTTATAGTTTGAAAAATCAACAGCCCAAAATCTTTATAAATTTTCAAGGTTGCAAATATCATTTTTTTCATCAAAAAACATGATCCAGGTATAGATTCCTAGTAGATCGATCTTGCCAAACACATTTATGGGGTCAAATTTAATAAAAAAAAAAGTACAGGAAAACCCAAAAAGGCCATTTAGTATGTCTCATTTAGCATATTCTCTCTCTCTCTCTCTCTCTCTCTCTCTCTCTCTCTCTCTATATATATATATATATATATATATATATATATATATATATATATATATAATG